>NW_004797532.1:602094-603648 GCF_000002075.1 Aplysia californica
ACACAACGAACGGTACTGCTGTTTGAACACATCGAGCGGTCTTGTCGCCATCGAGCGGTCCTGCGGCGTGCCGCTCGCTCGCTAGCGAGACAGCACAGGTCAGCAGGTCATGTTTCGAGCTTGTCCTGGGACAATCCACTAGGCCTAGCGCAAATCAGTACTGTGTGAATCGTGGGACTTGTTGCTGCGGACGGGATATGAGACTTGAGGCTGGCCGCTGCTTTGCAAAGCCTTCGATTAATCGAGCAGACTACAGAGCTACGCCGCGCAGTGACACTGTGGGTGGAATCTCTCACTCTCCCCCTCTCTCTTTTTCTGACGTAAGTGGTTTCGCGGATTGCAAGCAGGATGGGGATGATGAGGGGGTCTGACACGAGTGGCTTCGCGGGTTGCTAGTTAGTTGCTGTGGACTTGAAGTTTAGATTAGACCAAGGAGGTTACAGTTTGCGCTAGACTCAATTTATCATGCTGGTGATTTGATTTGATGATTTGACCTTTTGATTTGAGGCTTGTGACTTGAACTAGGGGCTTGCGAGCACGAGCGGGTTTGCTACCGGGATACAGCCCTACTGTTTTGTGCCCTGGGGACTGCAAAGAAAAACACACACCCCCAAGCAGTGAGCGATGAAACTAGCCTCGTGTCTCCTAGTGACGTCGGCAAAGAAGGCCTCAACGGCGTGGGACAAAAGCCAAAAGAAGAATTGCAGTACCTTGGAAGTAGAAAATCTTTGGTAGTACTAATACGAGGCCTGCTACTAGATCTAGATCTAAGCCTAGATATTATAAGCACAGACTGCAAATGTTTAAATTGAAGAAGAGTAGACCTACCATGTAGTGTAGTGGACAGTCTATATCGTAAGTACTACTTGATCTAGAATCTAGATCTAGATAGAGCAACAAACCTGTCGATATAAATGATACATTCATCTTAAATAAACAGTGTTTGGCTCTTGATCTAGATTCTCCCACCATACTAATTAACTTAATTAGATTTAGATTATGTATCAGTAGGATCTAGATCTGTCTGATGATGGCTTGTTAACCTCGATCTTAAGTTCAAAGGTTGTTTCTTTGCAGTCCCTCAGTGCACAGAGCAGCGCTAGGGGACTGTACAGTCCCCTAACAAGTTCCTTATTATTTTTTGTGCCTTTGATAAACGTTTTCCAGTAATGGGTTTTAAAATAGACATATAAGGTTTAATTTAACAATTTAACGAAAGTAGCTGACAAGAAAACAAACATGCACAATGACTGGGGGACTTTGAAATTAAAGGAAGAAGGAATGGGGTGCCAAAGGATTTAGAAACAGATACTAAGTTTTTAGAAACGACGCAATTGTCTTTCAGCCACATCTCTGACCCTAGGGTAGGTAAGATCTAACCCCTAGACTTTTCGGATAAGGGCAACAAATCTCGGTCCCGTGTGCAGGTTGCGCACGTTAAAGATCCCCTGTGTGGTCCAAAGTCGATAAGAGTAGCCTTCGGCCGCCACCCAGGAAAAATTCAAAATGTATTCCTACCAAACAGGAAATGTGTTCCGCGAACTTATTTGACCT
>NW_004797532.1:607647-608593 GCF_000002075.1 Aplysia californica
GTTCTTTGCAGCTTGTCGGTGTTGCCCTGTCAGAATTGTGTCAGTGGTTTTGTAATATGTATACTCAGTGGATCAAACACTGCCAGCTCTTCTTTTGGCTTTTGACCATCATGTGGTAGGTGTTCTGATACTACCAGTGGGACAGGACATCCTATAGGACCACCTATTGAACTGGAAGACCGCATATACGAAGTGAAGAATGATGGGCAGCTTGAGAAGGTAATTGTCTTTGAAATACTATTTCTTGCGATTCTACTCTCTGACTTAAGAAATTATGTAACGTATTATGTAATAACCTAAAGAATATTCATTTGGAGCAGGAGAAAGTTTCATTTTTTCTTTCATCAATTCAATTCTGGAGGGCCCGGTAGACCTACGCCAAAACCAAAGCACCGTTTATATCGAGACTGTCAAGAAACGAGAAGTGATGAATGATGATCAGCATCTGAAGGTACTTGTCAATGAAGTTTGTCTTGCAACACTATTCACTGAGACTAAAGTTCCATATAAGGACAAAATTTAACTCATAATGACTATAAAATTAGAATACCTATCGATGAGTCAGGGTTCGACTTAAAATGTCAGAAATCTACACCCGAAGTGATCAAAGTTGCGTTGATGAGGGTGTAAAAATAACTCCCACACTAAAAATACAAGTTTTATGTGAACACCTTTCATAAGCAAATTGAGTCGATAGCGTCGTACAACACCTACTCAATCAATCAACCTTTCATAAGCATTAGTCGTATTGATCAGTGTTAACAAAGGTAATCTTAAAATTCTCTGAATTAATTAACTCGAGAGGATTTTGTGACGCATCATTACCAAGATCTTCTACAGGGCAGGGAGACCGTGCAGAGGTCCACGGAGAACTGCCTACAGGATTGGTGGTTCAGATAGGACCGGAGGACTGTCTATTTTGCCTGTGTGTTGAAAGATGGGAAGT
>NW_004797532.1:613223-623223 GCF_000002075.1 Aplysia californica
ATATATAAAAAGACGTTTAGGACTCACAGCATCGGGCTTAACATAAGAGTGGTCGGTGGCATATCGAATGGTTTATCTCAAATTTTAAAATCTCAGTTCTTTAGCTTTGAATATATTTTCACAGTGTTCTTTTCACGAGATAGCTCTTTCCACAAGAAGGCTCTGGTGTTATCAGTAAAAGTGCCACAGAAGAAAAAAGTACATTTAGACAGCTGTTAGTGTTTGTTTGATCCATTTGTGAGTATACACTTTACAGCATCATCGAAACAGTAATGTCAATGCAGCACCAACAAGCTGCAAAGAACAAGCTAATATGCAAAATTCACTTCCAACACTCCAGCTCAAAATCATTAGGCAGCTCTTCCCACCCAATTCTACTTCTGTCACCCATTCCCCTTTAAAAGACCCCTACCTACACTGCTGTGGCCCTGTTAAGATAGGTTGATAGGGAGCTAGGTGGACAGGCAAGGTTTAGAGTAGTATTTTGTAGATAGTATTGCCATGGCCATGGCGGGAGGGAGTTGAGGGGGCAGTGTAGGATTTTTTAATTAATTTTTTTTTGGGGGGTGGGGGGATGAGTAGGGTGGCACGGGTAGATTGAGTCTTTTCAGGGGGAAGGGGGTGGCAGGACTAGAACTGGCTGGAAAGAGGTACTTGCTGATTTTTAAGTTGAGTGTTGAAGTGACTTTTGTATACTGGAGTGTTCTTTGCAGCTTGTTGGTGTTGCCCTGTCAGAATTGTCAGTTGTGTTGTTAAATGTATACTCAGTGGATCAAACAAACACTACCAGCTGTTCCTTTGGCTTTTGACCATCTTGTGGTAGGCATTCGTTCTGGTACTACCCATGGGACAGGACATCCTTTTAGACCACATATTGGACTGGAAGACAGCAAATACGAACTGATGAATGATGGGCAGCCTGAGAAGGTAATTGTCTTTGAAATACTATTTCTTGCAATTCTACTCATTGACTTACTAAGTAATAAAGTAACATATCATTTATGTTATAACTAAAAGAATATTCATTGGTGCGTGAGAAAGTTTAATTTTGTCTTTTATCGATACTATTTTGGAGGGCCCGGTAGACCGACAAGACCAAAGAACCGTTCACATCGAGACTGCCGAGAACGAGAAGTGATGAATGATGATCAGCATCAGAAGGTATTTGTTTTTGAATTATGTCTTGCAACACTATTCACAGAGACTTAAGTTCCATAAGGACATGATCTAACTCATAATGACTATAAAATTAAAATACCTATCGATGAGTCAGGGTTCGACTTGAAATATTGGAAATCTACACCCAAAGTGATCTAAATTGCGTTGATGAGGGTGTAAAAATAACTCCCACACTAAAAATAAAAAATACAACAAATTTCAAGCGAACACCTTTCATAAGCATTTGTCTTATTGATCAGTGTTAACAAAGAAACTATTAATTAACGTAAGAGGATTTTTTGACACATCATCACCAGGATCGTCTACAGGGCAGGAAGACCGTGCAGAGGTCCACCAAGACCCGGAGGCTCAGATAGGTCCTATACGTTCAATGACTCCAACATGACTGGAGAACTGTCTATTTCGACTGTGCATTGAAAAAAAAAGTGAAGGATGATCAGCCTCATAAGGTATTTGTCGTTAAAAGATGTACTAGAAAACTATTCACAAAGACTTTAGTCTTCAATAAGGACATTATTTAAAATTGGTCTTTATCTTAAAAAAATTCCTACGCATTGAACATTGTTTATCAAGAATGTGATATAAAACCCCAAAAAAACGTGGTATATTTGTTGCTTCAGAATCGTTGCCTTGTTTTACTTATTGCTACTAGAATATATTGAAAATGTGCAATGGTGGCTCTGGCTTTGAATAATAAATTCAGGGGGGGGGGGGCATTTTGGCCCTTTTCAAAATCGAGTACGTGTCGTACTTGTAACCTGCCTTTAATTACTTCTTCCCTGCCAGTATAGTGAATGTTTTTAACCCCTGAAACTAAATAAAACTACATCGATGTTGGAGGATTTTCTATGACACGTTTCATCCCCAGGACTGCCTACAGTACAGCACCGGTGGATAACCGACAGGATTAGAGAATTGTTCAAATCAACAAAAACGTTGAATGATTAGCCTCAAAAGATATTTGTCGTTGAAAGCTGTCTGGCCTATTTAGACGTATTTTTAAAAAACCACCTATTACGACTGAAAATTTAGAAGAATACCCGTTGAAACCTGAAAGGAAAGTTTAATTTTGATGTTTAGGTTTCTCTCAAAAAATGCCCTTGGACATGTCTAATGATTTCTGAAAATATACCTATGAATTGAACATTTGCTTGGAATTGACGTAATTCAAACGGAAGCAAATTGTTTATTTCGGGGTCATTTTCAACCAGTATTGTTCTTTGATCTTTTCTCACACCAGTGTAGGGCACATCTGTACCGTAATTTTTAGTTGATTAAAAGGTGGACACATTGTGAAGTATAGACATCCTTGAAGATCAAAACTTCCTTTCTGTGTCAAAAGCTACATATTTTGTTTCACTACTTTGCTCATTTTCACAGAATGTACTGAATTTAAATAGAAATAGATCTAATCACATATCAAATATTTTAGATTCTTCAACATGAATGTGCTTAAACTCAAAATTACCTAGTAATGCAAACTGATTTCACTTTCAATTTGTTTCCTTCAGATCACTGCCAGTCATCAGCCTTTTGGTCAAGAAGACACTGGGGTTATCAGTAAGTCTACCACAAAAGTTCAAAGGACAAACAGCTGGCAGTGTTTGTTTGATCCTCTGAGTATACATTTTACAGCAGTATTGATACAGTAATGGCAACTCAGCACCAAGAAGGTACAAGTAACAAACCAGTATGCAAAATTCACTTCAACACTCAAGCTTAAAATCAGTAGGCAGCTCTTCCCACCCAATTCTTCTTCTGCCATCCCCTCCCTCCTGTAAAGATAGGTTGACAGGAAGTCAGGTAGATAGCTAGGTTCAGAGTAGGATTTTGTAGATAGTATTGCCGTGGCCATGGCGGGAGGCAGTGTAGCATTTTTATTCGGGAAATTGGGAGGGGGTGTGTGGTTGTGGGGTGGCAGGGGTAGATTGAGTCTTTCTGGGGAGAAGGGGGTGGCAGGAGTAGAATTGGCTTGGAAGAGCTGCTTGCTGATTTTCAACTTGAGTGTTGGAGTGACTTCTGTATACTGGATGGTTCCTTGCAGCTTGTTGGTGTTGCACTGTCAGAATTGTGTCAGTGGGGCGGTAAAATGTATGCTCAACGGATCAAACAAACTGTCAGCTGTTTTTTTGGCCGTTGACCTTCCTGTGATAGGTGTTCTGATACCACCAGTAGGACAGAGCAGCCTGTTGGACAACCTATTGGCCTGGAAGACTGCTAATTAGAAGTGATGAATAATGGACAACCTGAGAAGGTAGTTGTCTTTGAAATGTGTCTTGCGCTCTACTCACTGACGCAAGATATTGTGATACGTATGATTTCTATAGTTAAAGTAAAAGAGTAATCATTGGTGGGTCAGAAAGTTTTATTTTTGCATTTTGGTGTTTCTCAAAAACTGCCCCTTGCCATTTATTAACCCACCTTAAACTTCCCTGTGTCACCTATATAAAGTTGTTTTTTTTACTGTAAATATCTCAAATGGTTTTCTTTGACACGTTTTCATTACTAGGACCTCCTACAAACCTGGAGGAGTATCTGTAAGACTGGAGGACCAGAGGACTGTCAGCAACACCGACAAAAGCCTGCAGGACTGGAGGACCATCTGCTGGGAAGAGTATCACTTCCAGGACTGGAGTTGAAAGCTTTTTTAGTGCTACGAAATATATACTTATTCAAAAGCTTGTTTCCCATGAACGTGAATATACTCTTCAGATTTACTTTCTCTGACCCCTCATTGTTGACCCTTTAGATCACATATTCTTGACATAGCGTCGAAGGCTCATTGTAGACCTTCAAGAACTTAATTTTTCAAATCTTCTTTAACACATTAAAACTTGTATTTGTATTTGCTACAACCCCATGATGTTGATCCTTTAGAACTTGTCTTGAATTTTAAACTGACGTTGTTGACCCTGTAAAACTCCTATCTTGACTTAGGTCCAACGCCACGTTGTTGACTCTTTGGAACTTGTATCTTGACTTAGTTCCAACCCTATGTTATTAGCCCTTTAAAAGTTGTATCTTGACTACTTAGATCCAACCTCACATGGTTAACATTTTAGAACGTTAATTCAAACCCCACGTTGTTGACCCATGTATGGATTTAGAACCCATGTATTGATTTATCTCCAAACCCACGTTATGGACGCTTTAGAACCAATGTATCTCGACTTGGTTCCAATCCCACGTTATTAGCCCTTTCAAATTTGTATCTTGACTTAGTTCCAACCTCACATTGCTGACCCTTTAGAACCCATGTATTGACTTAGTTCCAACCCCACGTTATTCACCCTTTAGAACCCAAATAAAATTGCAATAATGTCATAAATGTGTCAATAGACAAAGTTCTCTATGATCTTAGTGATCTCATCCAGATTTATGTTCCACCTACATCACTAAGATTAATCGATCAGTATATTTTAAAAATTCCTAGAAAAGGAGGTAAAAAATCAGCTGAAAGCTCGTTTCCCCACCTTGCTCAATCAGTTGGAACTCTCTTCCCCAACCCTTGTGACATACAACATCTGAATCTAAATTTAAATTATCTTAAGACATATGATTTTTATGTCAGTAGATTCATGTTCAGTACAATGTTATGTAAAGGACTATGTATCAATTTATGTATTTCGTAAATTGCATTGTGTATATTATATTTTATGTATTTTTGTATCTGCTCATTTCGTAACGATGTGCAGGTGTGCGCTTGTGATAATCAAGTAGGTGTGCGTGTGTGCGTGTGTGTGTGTGCGTGTGTCTGTGTGCGTGTATGTGTTCGTGTGTGTGCGTGTGTGCGTGTGTGTGTGTGTGTGTGTATGTGTGTGTGTGTGTGTGTGTGTGTGTGCATGAATATTGTTCGTACATGCATTTATGTAAAGCACCTAGAACTGTTATTCACACGGGGGTGGGCGCTATAGAAATGATCTACATTATTATTATATTACTATTATTATTATTATTTTTAGTATTATTTTTTTATTTTTTTATTATTACTCTGACTTAGCTCCAACCTCACAGTTTTGACCCTTTTATAGAACTTGTATCTTGACTTCGTTCCAACCCCACAGTTTTGACCCTTTTATAGAACTTGTATCTTGACTTAGTTCCAACCCACGTTTTTAGCCCTTTAAAAGTTGTATCTTGACTTAGCTCCAACGCCCCCTTGTTGACACTTTAGAACTTATATGTCGACTTAGTTCCAACCCCATGTTATTAGTCTTTTAAAAGGCGTATCTTAAATTAGCTTCAATCCCACATTGTTGACCCTTAGAACTTGTATCTTAATTTAGTTTTAACCCCACGTTGTTGACCCTTTAGAACCCATGTATTGACTTAGCCCCAACCCCACGTTATTCACCCTTTAGAACCCATATAAAATTGCAATATTAAGTCACAAATGCGTCAATAAACAAAGCTCCCTCATATCTTAGTTAGAGTTCCTAGAAAAGGAGATTAAAAAATTAGCTGAAAGTTCGTTTGCCCACTTTGCTCTATCAGTTTGGAACTCTCTTCGCCAACCCTTGAGCCATACGCCATTGGAATCTAAATTTAAAATATCATTAAACACATATCATTTTTGTCAGTAGATTCCTGTTCTGTACAATGTTACGTGAATGACTATGCATCCATTTATGTATTATGGCAGTGTGTATATTATTTTATGTATTTGTATGAGCTCATTTCGTAACGATGTGTAGGTGTGCGCTTGTGATAAGCAAGTAGGTGTGTGTGTGTGTGTGTGTGTGTGCGTGTGTTCGTGTGTTCGTGTGTGTGTGTGTGTGTGTGTGTGTGTGTGTGTGTGTGTGTGTGTGTGTGTGTGTGTGTGTGTGTGTGTGTGTGTGTGTGTGTGTGTGTGTGTATGAATATTGTTCGTACATGCATTTATGTAAAGCGCCTAGAATTGTTTTCACCCAGGGATGGGCGCTATAGAAAGGATTTACATTATTATTATTATTACTATTATTGATATTATTACTATTATTATTATTATTATTATTATTATTATTATTATTCTCACTTAGCTCCAACCCCACATTGTTGACCCTTAAGAACTTGTATCTTGACTTATTTCCAACACCACGTTATTAGCCCTTTAAAAGTTGTATCTCACAACCCCACGTTGTTGACCCTTTAGAACTTATATTCCGACTTTGTTCCAACCCCACGTTATTAGCCTTTTAAAAGTCGTTTCTGAACTTAGCTCCAACCCCACAATGTTGACCCTTGAGAACTTGTATCTTAACTTAGTTTTAACCCCACGTTGTTGACCCTTTAGAACACATGTATTGACTTAGCTGCAATCCCACGTTATTCACCCTTTAGAACCCATATAAAATTGCAATATTATGTCACAAATGCGTCAATCAACAAAGTTCCCTCATATCTTAGTTAAGAATTCCTAGAAAAGGAGATAAAAAATTAGCTGAAAGCTCGTTTGCCCACTTTGCTCTATCAGTTTGGAAATCTCCTCCCCAACCCTTGAGCAATACACCATCTGAATCTAAATTTAAAATATCTTTAAAGACTCATCATTTTTATGTCAGTAGATTCCTGTTCAGTACAGTGTTACGTGAATGACTATGTATCAATTTATGTATTATGCGGATTGCAGTGTGTATATTATTTTATGTATTTGTATGAGCTCATTTCGTAACGATGTGTAGGTGTGCGCTTGTGATCAGCAAGTAGGTGTTCGTGTGTGTGCGTGTGTGTGTGTGTGTGTGTGTGCGTGTGTGTGTGCGTGTGTGTGTGCGTGTGTGTGTGTGTGTGTGCGTGTGTGTTCGTGTGTTTGTGTGTGTGTGTGTGTGTGTGTCTGTGTGTGTGTGTCTGTGTGTGTGTGTGAATAAATAATGTTCGTACATGCATTTATATAAAGCACCTAGAACTGTTATTCACACGGGGGTGGGCGCTATAGAAATGATCTACATTATTATTATATTACTATTATTTGTATTTATTTATTTATTTTTTTTTCTTTTTTAAAAATTATTACTCTGACTTAGCTCCAACCTCACAGTTTTGACCCTTTTATAGAACTTGTATCTTGACTTCGTTCCAACCCCACAGTTTTCACCCTTTTATAGAATTTGTATCTTGACTTAGTCCCAACCCACGTTATTAGCCCTTTAAAAGTTGTATCTTGACTTAGGTCCAACGCCCCCTTGTTGACACTTTAGAACTTATATGTCGACTTAGTTCCAACCCCATGGTATTAGTCTTTTAAAAGGCGTATCTTAAATTAGCTTCAATCACACATTGTTGACCCTTAGAACTTGTATCTTAATTTAGTTTTAACCCCACGTTGTTGACACTTTAGAACCCATGTATTGAATTAGCTCCAACCCCACGTTATTCACCCTTTAGAACCCACATAATATTGCAATATTAAGTCACAAATGCGTCAATAAACAAAGCTCCCTCATATCTTAGTTAAGAGTTCCCAGAAAAGGAGATTAAAAAATTAGCTGAAAGTTCGTTTGCCCACTTTGCTCTATAAGTTTGGAACTCATCTGGCCAACAGTTGAGCCATACGCCATTGGAATCTAAATTTAAAATATCATTAAACACATATCATTTTTGTCAGTAGATTCCTGTTCTGTACAATGTTACGTGAATGACTATGTATCCATTTATGTATTATTGCAGTGTGTATGTTCTGTACAATGTTACGTGAATGACTATGTATCCATTTATGTATTATTGCAGTGTGTATATTATTTTATGTATTTGTATGAGCGTGTGTTCGTGTGTTCGTGTGTTCGTGTGTGTGTGTGTGTGTGTGTGTGTGTGTGTGTGTGTTCGTGTGTGTGTTCGTGTGTGTGTGTGTGTGTGTGTGTGTGTGTGTGTGAATATTGTTCGTACATGCATTTATGTAAAGCGCCTAGAACTGTTTTCACCCGGGGATGGGCGATATAGAAAGGATCTACATTATTATTATTCTGACTATTATTATTATTATTATTATTATTATTATTATTATTATTATTATTATTATTATTATTATTATTATTAGTATTATTATTATTCTCACTTAGCTCCAACCCAACATTGTTGACCCTTAAGGACTTGTATCTTGACTTAGTTCTGACTCCGCGTTAACTCTTTAGAACATGTATCTTGACTTATTTCCAACACCATGTTATTAGCCCTTTAAAAGTTGAATCTCACAACCCCACGTTGTTGACCCTTTAGAACTTATATTCCGACTTTGTTCCAACCCCACGTTATTAGCCTTTTAAAAGTCGTTTCTGAACTTAGCTCCAACCCCACATTGTTGACCCTTGAGAATTTGTATCTTAACTTAGTTTTAACCCCACGTTGTTGACCCTTTAGAACACATGTATTGACTTAGCTGCAACCCCACGTTATTCACCCTTTAGAACCCATATAAAATTGCAATATTATGTCACAAATGCGTCAATCAACAAAGTTCCCTCATATCTTAGTTAAGAATTCCTAGAAGAGGAGATAAAAAATTAGCTGAAAGCTCGTTTGCCCACTTTGCTCTATCAGTTTGGAACTCTCCTCCCCAACCCTTGAGCAATATACCATCTGAATCTAAATTTAAAATATCTTTACAGACTCATCATTTTAATGTCAGTAGATTCCTGTTTTGTACAATGTTACGTGAATGACTATGTATCCATTTATGTATTATGCGGATTGCAGTGTGTATATTATTTTATGTATTTGTATGAGCTCATTTCGTAACGATGTGTAGGTGTGCGCTTGTGATAAGCAAGTAGGTGTGTGTGTGCCTGTGCGTGTACGTGTACATGTGTGTGTGTGTGTGTGTGTGTGTGTGTGTGTGTGTGTGTGTGTGTGTGTGTGTGTATGCATATGAATATTGTTCGTACATGCATTTATATAAAACACCTAGAACTGTTATTCACACGGGGGTGGGCGCTATAGAAATGATCTACATTATTATCATATTACTATTATTATTATTACTTTTACTATTATCATTTTTTTAAAAAATTATTATTACTCTGACTTAGCTCCATCCTCACAGTTTTGACCCTTTTTATAGAACTTGTATCTTGACTTAGTCCCAACCCACGTTATTAGCCCTTTAAAAGTTGTATCTTGACTTAGCTCCAACGCCCCCTTGTTGACACTTTAGAACTTATATGTCGACTTAGTTCCAACCCCATGGTATTAGTCTTTTAAAAGGCGTATCTTAAATTAGCTTCAATCCCACATTGTTGACCCTTAGAACTTGTATCTTAACTTAGTTTTAACCCCACGTTGTTGACCCTTTAGAACACATGTATTGACTTAGCTCCAACCCCACGTTATTCACCCTTTAGAACCCAAATAAAATTGCAAAAATGTCATAAATGTGTCAATAGACAAAGTTCTCTCTGATCTTAGTGATCTCATCCAGATTTATGTTCCACCTACATCACTAAGATTAATCGATCAGTATATTTTTAAAATTCCTAGAAAAGGAGGTAAAAAATTAGCTGAAAGCTCGTTTCCCCACCTTGCTCAATCAGTTGGAACTCTCTTCCCCAACCCTTGTGACATACAACATCTGAATCTAAATTTAAATCATCTTAAGACATATGATTTTTATGTCAGTAGATTCATGTTCAGTACAATGTTATGTAAAGGACTATGTATCTATTTATGTATTTCGTAAATTGCATTGTGTATATTATATTTTATGTATTTTTGTATCTGCTCATTTCGTAACGATGTGTATGTGTGCGCTTGTGATAATCAAGTAGGTGTGCGTGTGTGCGTGTGTGTGTGTGCGTGTGTCTGTGTGCGTGTGTCTGTGTGCGTGTATGTGTGTGCGTGCGTGTGTGTGTGCGTG
>NW_004797532.1:625723-643010 GCF_000002075.1 Aplysia californica
CCCTTTAGAACCCATGTATTGACTTAGCTCCAACCCCACGTTATTCACCCTTTAGAACCCACATAAAATTGCAATATTAAGTCACAAATGCGTCAATAAACAAAGCTCCCTCATATCTTAGTTAAGAGTTCCCAGAAAAGGAGATAAAAAAATTAGCTGAAAGTTCGTTTGCCCACTTTGCTCTATAAGTTTGGAACTCATTTGGCCAACAGTTGAGCCATACGCCATTGGAATCTAAATTTAAAATATCATTAAACACATATCATTTTTGTCAGTAGATTCCTGTTCTGTACAATGTTACGTGAATGACTATGTATCCATTTATGTATTATTGCAGTGTGTATATTATTTTATGTATTTGTATGAGCTCATTTCGTAACGATGTGTAGGTGTGCGCTTGTGATAAGCAAGTAGGTGTTCGTGTGTGTTCGTGTGTGTGCGTGTGTTCGTGTGTGTGTTCGTGTGTTCGTGTGTTCGTGTGTGTGTTCGTGTGTGTGTGTGTTCGTGTGTGTGTTCGTGTGTGTGTGTGTGTGTGTGTGTGTGTGTGTGTGAATATTGTTCGTACATGCATTTATGTAAAGCGCCTAGAACTGTTTTCACCCGGGGATGGGCGATATAGAAAGGATCTACATTATTATTATTCTGACTATTATTATTATTATTATTATTATTATTATTATTATTATTATTATTATTATTAGTATTATTATTAGTATTATTATTAGTATTATTATTAGTATTAATTTTATTCTCACTTAGCTCCAACCCAACATTGTTGACCCTTAAGGACTTGTATCTTGACTTAGTTCTGACTCCGCGTTAACTCTTTAGAACATGTATCTTGACTTATTTCCAACACCACGGTATTAGCCCTTTAAAAGTTGAATCTCACAACCCCACGTTGTTGACCCTTTAGAACTTATATTCCGACTTTGTTCCAACCCCACGTTATTAGCCTTTTAAAAGTCGTTTCTGAACTTAGCTCCAACCCCACATTGTTGACCCTTGAGAATTTGTATCTTAACTTAGTTTTAACCCCACGTTGATGACCCTTTAGAACACATGTATTGACTTAGCTGCAACCCCACGTTATTCACCCTTTAGAACCCACATAAAATTGCAATATTAAGTCACAAATGCGTCAATAAACAAAGCTCCCTCATATCTTAGTTAAGAGTTCCCAGAAAAGGAGATAAAAAAATTAGCTGAAAGTTCGTTTGCCCACTTTGCTCTATAAGTTTGGAACTCATTTGGCCAACAGTTGAGCCATACGCCATTGGAATCTAAATTTAAAATATCATTAAACACATATCATTTTTGTCAGTAGATTCCTGTTCAGTACAATGTTACGTGAATGACTATGTATCCATTTATGTATTATTGCAGTGTGTATATTGTTTTATGTATTTGTATGAGCTCATTTCGTAACGATGTGTAGGTGTGCGCTTGTGATAAACAAGTAGGTGTTCGTGTGTGTTCGTGTGTGTTCGTGTGTGTGCGTGTGTGCGTGTGTTCGTATGTGTGTGTGTGTGTGTGTGTGTGTGTGTGTGTGTGTGTGTGTGTGTGTATGTGTGTGTGTATATATATGAATATTGTTCGTACATGCATTTATGTAAAGCGCCTAGAACTGTTTTCACCCAGGGATGGGCGCTATAGAAAGGTTTACATTATTATTATTATTACTATTATTGATATTATTATTATTATTATTATTAGTATTATTATTATTCTCACTTAGCTCCAACCCAACATTGTTGACCCTTAAGGACTTGTATCTTGACTTAGTTCTGACTCCGCGTTAACTCTTTAGAACATGTATCTTGACTTATTTCCAACACCATGTTATTAGCCCTTTAAAAGTTGAATCTCACAACCCCACTTTGTTGACCCTTTAGAACTTATATTCCGACTTTGTTCCAACCCCACGTTATTAGCCTTTTAAAAGTCGTTTCTGAACTTAGCTCCAACCCCACAATGTTGACCCTTGAGAACTTGTATCTTAACTTAGTTTTAACCCCACGTTGTTGACCCTTTAGAACACATGTATTGACTTAGCTGCAATCCCACGTTATTCACCCTTTAGAACCCATATAAAATTGCAATATTATGTCACAAATGCGTCAATCAACAAAGTTCCCTCATATCTTAGTTAAGAATTCCTAGAAAAGGAGATAAAAAATTAGCTGAAAGCTCGTTTGCCCACTTTGCTCTATCAGTTTGGAACTCTCCTCCCCAACCCTTGAGCAATACACCATCTGAATCTAAATTTAAAATATCTTTAAAGACTCATCATTTTTATGTCAGTAGATTCCTGTTCAGTACAATGTTACGTGAATGACTATGTATCCATTTATGTATTATGTGGATTGCAGTGTGTATATTATTTTATGTATTTGTTTGAGCTCATTTCGTAACGATGTGTAGGTGTGCGCTTGTGATAAGCAAGTAAGTGTGTGTGTGCGCGTGTGCGTGTGCGTGTACGTGTACATGTGTGTGTGTATGTGTGTGTGTGCGCGCGTGTGTGTCTCTGTGTGTGTGTGTGTGTGTGTGTATGTGTGTGTGTGTGTGTGTGTGTGTGTGTGCATATGAATATTGTTCGTACATGCATTTATATAAAGCACCTAGAACTGTTATTCACACGGGGTGGGCGCTATAGAAATGATCTACATTATTATTATATTACTATTATTTGTATTTATTTATTTATTTTTTTTTTCTTTTTTAAAAATTATTACTCTGACTTAGCTCCAACCTCACAGTTTTGACCCTTTTATAGAACGTGTATCTTGACTTCGTTCCAACCCCCCAGTTTTCACCCTTTTATAGAACTTGTATCTTGACTTAGTCCCAACCCACGTTATTAGCCCTTTAAAAGTTGTATCTTGACTTAGCTCCAACGCCCCCTTGTTGACACTTTAGAACTTATATGTCGACTTAGTTCCAACCCCATGGTATTAGTCTTTTAAAAGTCGTATCTTAAATTAGTTTCAATCCCACATTGTTGACCCTTAGAACTTGTATCTTAATTTAGTTTTAACCCCACGTTGTTGACCCTTTAGAACCCATGTATTGAATTAGCTCCAACCCCACGTTATTCACCCTTTAGAACCCACATAAAATTGCAATATTAAGTCACAAATGCGTCAATAAACAAAGCTCCCTCATATCTTAGTTAAGAGTTCCTAGAAAAGGAGATTAAAAAATTAGCTGAAAGTTCGTTTGCCCACTTTGCTCTATAAGTTTGGAACTCATCTGGCCAACAGTTGAGCCATACGCCATTGGAATCTAAATTTAAAATATCATTAAACACATATCATTTTTGTCAGTAGATTCCTGTTCTGTACAATGTTACGTGAATGACTATGTATCCATTTATGTATTATTGCAGTGTGTATATTATTTTATGTATTTGTATGAGCTCATTTCGTAACGATGTGTAGGTGTGCGCTTGTGATAAGCAAGTAGGTGTTCGTGTGTGTTCGTGTGTGTGCGTGTGTTCGTGTGTTCGTGTGTTTGTGTGTTCGTGTGTGTGTGTGTGTGTGTGTGTGTGTGTGTGTGTGTGTGTGTGTGTGTGTATGTGTGTATGTGTGTGTGTGTGTGTGTGTGAATATTGTTCGTACATGCATTTATGTAAAGCGCCTAGAACTGTTTTCACCCGGGGATGGGCGATATAGAAAGGATCTACATTATTATTGTTATGACTATTATTATTATTATTATTATTATTATTATTATTATTATTATTATTATTATTATTATTATTATTATTAGTATTATTATTAGTATTAATTTTATTCTCACTTAGCTCCAACCCAACATTGTTGACCCTTAAGGACTTGTATCTTGACTTAGTTCTGACTCCGCGTTAACTCTTTAGAACATGTATCTTGACTTATTTCCAACACCACGGTATTAGCCCTTTAAAAGTTGAATCTCACAACCCCACGTTGTTGACCCTTTAGAACTTATATTCCGACTTTGTTCCAACCCCACGTTATTAGCCTTTTAAAAGTCGTTTCTGAACTTAGCTCCAACCCCACATTGTTGACCCTTGAGAATTTGTATCTTAACTTAGTTTTAACCCCACGTTGATGACCCTTTAGAACACATGTATTAACTTAGCTGCAACCCCACGTTATTCACCCTTTAGAACCCATTAAAATTGCAATATTATGTCACAAATGCGTCAATCAACAAAGTTCCCTCATATCTTAGTTAAGAATTCCTAGAAGAGGAGATAAAAAATTAGCTGAAAGCTCGTTTGCCCACTTTGCTCTATCAGTTTGGAACACTCCTCCCCAACCCTTGAGCAATATACCATCTGAATCTAAATTTAAAATATCTTTAAAGACTCATCATTTTAATGTCAGTAGATTCCTGTTTTGTACAATGTTACGTGAATGACTATGTATCCATTTATGTATTATGCGGATTGCAGTGTGTATATTATTTTATGTATTTGTATGAGCTCATTTCGTAACGATGTGTAGGTGTGCGCTTGTGATCAGCAAGTAGGTGTTCGTGTGTGTGTGTGTGTGTGTGTGTGTGTGCGTGTGTGTGTGAATAAATAATGTTCGTACATGCATTTATGTACAGCGCCTAGAACTGTTTTCACCCAGGGATGGGCGCTATAGAAAGGATCTACATTATTATTATTATTACTATTATTATTATTATTACTATTATTATTATTATTATTATTATTATTATTCTCACTTAGCTCCAACCTCACATTGTTGACCCTTAAGGACTTGTATCTTGACTTAGTTCCGACTCCACGTTGACTCTTTAGAACATGTATCTTGACTTATTTCCAACACCACGTTATTAGCCCTTTAAAAGTTGTATCTCACAACCCGACGTTGTTGACCCTTTAGAACTTATATTCCGACTTTGTTCCAACCCCACGTTATTAGCCTTTTAAAAGTCGTTTCTGAACTTAGCTCCAACCCCACATTGATGACGCTTGAGAACTTGTATCTTTTGAGGATTTTGTGACGCATCATCACCAAGATCTTCTACAGGGCAGGGAGACCGTGCAGAGGTCCACGGAGAACTGCCTACAGGATTGGTGGTTCAGATAGGACCGGAGGACTGTCTATTCTGCCTGTGTGTTGAAAGATGGGAAGTGATCAATGATGATCAGCCTCAAAAGGTATTTGTTTTTAAAAGATGTTTTGGAACACAGCTAGCTGAGACATTAGAACAGTATTCAATGAGTCCTAAAAAATAGTGTTCCTAAGAGCTGAACGATATTGGTTGCTTCAGAATTTTGGCTCATTTTATTCAATGTCACTAGAACATTTTTAATATTTGCCCTGGTGGCTATTGCTTTAAATCATAAATATTTTTTGCATTTTGGCCTCCTGCCTTATACTACTTTTCTGTCAGTATAGTGATTGAAAGTTTCATTTTACGTTTAAACTTCTCTCAAAAACTTCCCCTGGAATTGTCTAATGGCTCCTGAGAAAGGACCAGCAAATGGTGCTTGTAATTGACGTAATTCAAAGGGAAACAATTAAAGATGTTTGCTTCAGTGTCATTTCAAGGTTGTACTTCTCTTTTTAGCCTGTAATTGCCATGTCTTTCTTTTCACTTCAGCATAGGTGTACTGGTACCGTTATATTTTTATTTGAGTAAAAGGTGGACACAACGTAAGGTTTATACGTTTCCTTGAAGAACAGAACTTTCTTTCTGTTTCGCAAGCTGTATTTTTTATTACTTAGCTCATGTAAATAGAATGTGCTACATTTAAATAATCACGTATCAAATAATTTAGATGCCCCAACATAAATGTGCTTAAACTCAAAATTTAGTAATTCAAACTACTTTCATTTTGAATTTATCTTTCTCAGATTACTGTCACTCATCGGACTTTTCGGCTAGAAGGCACAGGTGTTATCAGTAAGTCTACCACAGAAGGCAAAAGGTCAAATAGACAGCTGTTAGTGTTTGTTTGATCCATTTTTTGAGTTAATTTTACAGCATCATTGAAACAGTAATGTCAATGCAGCACCAACAACCTGCAAAGGACAAGCTAGTATGCAAAATTCACTTTCAACTCTTAAGTTCAAAATCATTAGGCAGCTTTTCCCACCCAATTCTACTTCTGTCACCCCCTTCCCACTTTAAAAGACCCAACCTACGCTGCTGTGGCCCTGTAAAGATAGATTGATAGGGAGCTAGGTGGATAGGCTAGGTTCAGAGTAGGATTTGTAGATAGTAATGCCATGGCCATGGCGGGATGGAGTTGAGGGGGCAGTGTAGGATTTTTAAATATTTTTTTTGGCCGGGGGGGGGGGGGGGGTGAGTAGGGCGGCAGGGGTAGATTGGGTTTTTTTCAGGGGGAAGGGGGTGGCAGGAATAGAACTGGTTGGAAAGAGCTGCTTATTGATTTTCAAGTTGAGTGTTGAAAGTTACTTTTGTATACTGGATTGTTCTTTGCAGCTTGTCGGTGTTGCCCTGTCAGAATTGTGTCAGTGGTTTTGTAATATGTATACTCAGTGGATCAAACACTGCCAGCTGTTCCTTTGGCTTTTGACCATCCTGTGGTAGGTGTTCTGATACTACTAGTGGGACAGGACATCCTATAGGACCACCTATTGAACTGGAATACCGCATATACAAAGTGGTGAATGATGGGCAGCCTGACAAGGTAATTGACTTTAAAATACTATTTCTTGCGATTCTACTCTGACTTATTAAGAAATTATGCAACATATTATGTAATAACCTAAAGAATATTCATTTGGAGCGTGAGAAATTTTCATTTTTTCTTTCATCAATTCAATTCTGGAGGGCCCGGTAGACCCACAAGAACACCAAAGCACCGCTTACATCGAGACTGTCAAGAAACGAGAAGTGATGAATGATGATCAGCATCTGAAGGTACTTGTCAATGAAGTATGTCTTGCAACACTATTCACTGAGACTAAAGTTCCATATAAGGACATTATTTAACTCATAATGACTATAAAATTAGAATACCTATCGATGAGTCAGGGTTCGACTTAAAATGTCGGAAATCTACATACAAAGTGATCAAAATTGTGTTGAGTGTGTAAAAATAATTCCCACACTAAAAATACAAGTTTTAAGTGAACACCTTTCGTAAGCAAATTGAGTCGATAGTGTCGTAAAACACCTACTCAACCTTTCAAAAGCCTTAGTCTTATTGATCAGTGTTAACAAAGGGAATCTACAAATTCTCTGAAACTATTAACGCAAGAGGATTTTTTGTGACGCATCATCACCAAGATCTTCTACAGGGCAGGGAGACCGTGCAGAGGTCCACGGAGAACTGCCTACAGGATTGGTGGTTCAGATAGGACCGGAGGACTGTCTATTTTGCCTGTGTGTTGAAAGATGGGAAGTGATCAATGATGATCAGCCTCAGTAGGTATTTGTTTTTAAAAGATGTTTTGGAACACAGCTGGCTGAGACATTAATCCCCTATTAGGACATTATTAAATGAGTCCTACAAAAAAATATTCCTAAGAGCTGAACGATATTGGTTGCTTCAGAATTTTGGCTCATATTATTCAATGTCACTAGAACATTTTTAATATTTGCCCTGGTGGCTATTGCTTTAAATCATAAATGAGTTTTTATGCATTTTGGCCTCCTGCCTTTTACTACTTTTCTGTCAGTATAGTGAATGCTTTTATTCTTTGAAACTAAGTAAAACGAAAAAGATGTTAAAGAATATTCTTTATCGACACCTGGGTATAGAATGTATTTACCCTATGATACTAAATAAAACAGGAGATGTTGGATTTCTTGGACACATTGACAGTGCCGTAAATCACATACTCAATCACTTGCTAAATCTTTGACACGCTGTACTCAATGAATAAATTAATCGTTTTCATCACCAGGACTGCCTACAGCACCTGTTGATCGCCTACAAGACCTGAAGATTGTTCATATCCACTGTATCGAGAAACAAGAAGTGTAGAATGATCAGACCTAGAAGGTATTCACCTTTGAAAGATGTATAGGTCTATTTAGACTTTTACAAAATAATTAGAATACCCAAAGCTAGGTCAACTGGGAAGTTTCATTTTAGGTTTAAGCTTCTCTCAAAAACTTCTCGTGGACTTGTCTAATGGCTCCTGAAAAAAGACCAGCAAATGTTGCTTGTAATTGATGTAATTCAAACGGAATTAATTAAAGATATTTGCTTTAGTGTCATTTCAAGATTGTACTTCTCTTTTCAGCCTGTAATTGCCATTTCTTTTTTTTTCACTTCAGCATAGGTGTACTGGTACCGTAATATTTTTGAGTAAAAGGTGGACACAATGTAAGGTTTATACATTTCCTTGAAGAACAAAACTTTCCTTTTGTTTCACAAGCTGCATTTTTTATTACTTAGCTCATGTAAATAGAATGTGCTGTATTTAAATAATCACGTATCAAATAATTTAGATGCTCCAACATAAATGTGCTTAAACTCAAAATGTAGTAATTAAAACTAATTAAACTTTGAATTTATTGTTCTCAGATTACTGTCACTCATCCAAGGAGTTTAAAACTTACTGTAAACTCCTTGCACTCATCGGACTTTTCGGCAAGAAGGCACGTGTGTTATCAGTAAGTTTACTACAGAAGGTAAAAGGTAAAATAGACAGCTGTTTGTGTTTGTTTGATCCATTTTTGAGTTAATTTTACAGCGTCATTGAAACAGTAATGTCAATACAGCACCAATAACCTGCAAAGAACAAGCTAGTATGCAAAATTCACTTTCAACTCTTAAGTTCAAATCATTAGGCAGCTCTTCCCACCCAATTCTATTTGTCACCTCCTTCCCCCTTTAAAAGACCCCTACCTACGCTGCTATGGCCCTGTAAAGATAGATAGATAGGGAGCTAGGTGGATAGGCTAGGTTCAGAGTAGGATTTGTAGATAGTAATGCCATGGCCATGGTGGGAGGGAGTTGAGGGGGCAGTGTAGGATTTTTTTTAGGGGGGGGGGGGGGTGAGTAGGGTGGCAGGGGTAGATTGAGTCTTTTCAGAGTGAAGGTGTGGTAGGACTAGAACAGGCTGGAAATAGTTGCTTGCTGATTTTCAAGTTGAGAGTTGAAGTGACTTTTGTATATTGGATTGTTCTTTGCAGCTTGTTGGTGTTGCCCTGTCAGAATTGTCAGTTGTGTTGTTAAATGTATACTCAGTGGATCAAACAAACACTACCAGCTGTTCCTTTGGCTTTTGACCATCTTATGGTAGGCATTTGTTCTGGTACTACCCATGGGATAGGACATCCTTTTAGACCACATATTGGACTGGAAGACAGCAAATACGAACTGATGAATGATGGGCAGCCTGAGAAGGTAATTGTCTTTGAAATACTATTTCTTGCAATTCTACTCATTGACTTACTTAGTAATAAAGTAACATATCATTTATGTTATAACTAAAAGAATATTCATTGGTGCGTGAGAAAGTTTAATTTTTTCTTTTATCGATACTATTTTGGAGGGCCCGGTAGACCGACAAGACCAAAGAACCGTTTACATCGAGACTGCCGAGAACGAGAAGTGATGAATGATGATCAGCATCAGAAGGTATTTGTCTTTGAAGTATGTCTTGCAACACTATTCACAGAGACTTAAGTTCCATAAGGACATTATTTAACTCATAGTGACTATAAAATTAGAATACCTATCGATAAGTCAGGGTTCGACTTGAAATGTTGGAAATCTACACACAAAGTGATCTACATTGCGTTGATGTGGGTGTAAAAATAACCCCCACACTAAAAATACAACAAATTTCAAGTGAACACCTTTAATAAGCATTAGTCGTATTGATCAGTTTCAACAATGAAATCTTATAATTCTCTGAAACTATTAACGTAAGAGGATTTTTGACGCATCATCACCAGGATTGTCTGGAGGACAGGAAGATCGTGCAGAGGTGCAGAGAACTGCCTGTAGGATTTGTGGATCAGATAGGGTCGGAGGACTGTCTATTTTGCCGTGTGTTGAAATACTAGAAGTGATGAGTGATGATCAGTCTCAGAGGTAATTTTTTTTAAAAGATGTTTTGGAAAACTATTGACTGAGACATTAGTCTCATATTAGGACATTATTTAATGGGTCCTAGTTCTAAAACAGTTCTAAGAGTTAAGCAATAATTTCTTAATATAAATGTAATTCAAACAAAAAAGGTTTTATGATAATGGTTGCTTTAGAATCTTTGACATGTTATTCAATGTCACTAGAACATTTTTAACTTGTGGCCTGTTCGCTCTTGCTTAAAATCATAAATGAGATTTTGGCATTTTGGGCTTTCTCAAAAACTTGCATTTTGGCCTTTCTCAAAAACTTGCATTTGTCATATTTGTTATCTGCCTTTCACTACTTCCCTGCCAGTATAGGGAATACATTTGAAATTAAATAAAAACGAAACATATGTTATTTATTTTCGTTATCGACACGTGTGATACTAAATAAAACACGGGATGTTGGAGGATTTTTTTGACATACTGACAGTGTAGTAAAAGACCTACTCAATCATTCAATCAATCTGTGACACACTGCATTCAGTCAACCAATTAATCTTTGACACATTGTTTTCATCACCAGGAATGCCTACGCACCTGTGTATCGCCTTCATGACTAGAAGATTGTCCATATCCTTTGTATCGTTAGACAATAAGTGTAGGATGATCAGACTCAGAAGGTATTTATCTTTGAAAGATGTTTTGGCCTATTTTGACCTTTTAAAAAACAATTAGAATACCCAATGCTGGGTCAACTTGAAAGTTCATTTTTACCTTTAGATTTCTATCAAAATGACAAATACCTGTATAACGGTTCCTGAAAATAGACCCACAAATGTTGCTCGTAATTGACGTAATTCAAACAGAAACAATTGACGACGTCTGCTTCAGTGTCATTTGAAGGTTGTACTTATATTTCACCCTGTAATGGTAATGTCTTTCTTTTCACCCCAGCATAGTAATACTGGTACCGTAATTTGTAAATGACTAAAAGGTGGGCACCATGTAGGGTTTACACTTTTACTTGAAGAGCAAAAGTTCCTTTCTGTGTCACATGCTACATTTTTTTACTTCTTTCTTTTTGTAAAAAGAGTGTGCTGCATTTAAATCATCATGTATCAAATAATAATTTGGACGCTCCAACACGAATGTGCTTAATCTCAAAATTTAATAATGTAAACTGATTTCACTTTGAATATATTTTTCTCAGATTACTGTCACTTATCGGACTTTCCACAAGAAGGCTCTGGTGTTATCAGTAAATTTACCACAGAAGGTAAAAGGTCAATTAGACAGCTGTTAGTGTTTGTTTGATCCATTTGTGAGTATACACTTTACAGCATCATCGAAACAGTAATGTCAATGCAGCACCAACAAGCTGCAAAGAACAAGCTAATATGCAAAATTCACTTCCAACACTCCAGCTCAAAATCATTAGGCAGCTCTTCCCACCCAATTCTACTTCTGTCACCCATTCCCCTTTAAAACACCCCTACCTACACTGCTGTGGCCCTGTTAAGATAGGTTGATAGGGAGCTAGGTGGACAGGCAAGGTTTAGAGTAGTATTTTGTAGATAGTATTGCCATGGCCATGGCGGGAGGGAGTTGAGGGGGCAGTGTAGGATTTTTTAATTAATTTTTTTTTGGGGGGGTGGGGGGATGAGTAGGGTGGCAGGGGTAGATTGAGTCTTTTCAGGGGGAAGGGGGTGGCAGGACTAGAACTGGCTGGAAAGAGGTACTTGCTGATTTTTAAGTTGAGTGTTGAAGTGACTTTTGTATACTGGAGTGTTCTTTGCAGCTTGTTGGTGTTGCCCTGTCAAAATTGTCAGTTGTGTTGTTAAATGTATACTCAGTGGATCAAACAAACACTACCAGCTGTTCCTTTGGCTTTTGACCATCTTGTGGTAGGCATTTGTTCTGGTACTACCCATGGGACAGGACATCCTTTTAGACCACATATTGGACTGGAAGACAGCAAATACGAACTGATGAATGATGGGCAGCCTGAGAAGGTAATTGTCTTTGAAATACTATTTCTTGCAATTCTACTCATTGACTTACTAAGTAATAAAGTAACATATCATTTATGTTATAACTAAAAGAATATTCATTGGTGCGTGAGAAAGTTTAATTTTTTCTTTTATCGATACTATTTTGGAGGGCCCGGTAGACCGACAAGACCAAAGAACCGTTTACATCGAGACTGCCGAGAACGAGAAGTGATGAATGATGATCAGCATCAGAAGGTATTTGTTTTTGAATTATGTCTTGCAACACTATTCACAGAGACTTAAGTTCCATAAGGACATGATCTAACTCATAATGACTATAAAATTAAAATACCTATCGATGAGTCAGGGTTCGACTTGAAATATTGGAAATCTACACCCAAAGTGATTTAAATTGCGTTGATGAGGGTGTAAAAATAACTCCCACACTAAAAATAAAAAATACAACAAATTTCAAGCGAACACCTTTCATAAGCATTTGTCTTATTGATCAGTGTTAACAAAGAAACTATTAATTAACGTAAGAGGATTTTTTGACACATCATCACCAGGATCGTCTACAGGGCAGGAAGACCGTGCAGAGGTCCACCAAGACCCGGAGGCTCAGATAGGTCCTATACGTTCAATGACTCCAACATGACTGGAGAACTGTCTATTTCGACTGTGCATTGAAAAAAAAGTGAAGGATGATCAGCCTCATAAGGTATTTGTCGTTAAAAGATGTACTAGAAAACTATTCACAAAGACTTTAGTCTTCAATAAGGACATTATTTAAAATTGGTCTTTATCTTAAAAAAATTCCTACGCATTGAACATTGTTTATCAAGAATGTGATATAAAACCCCAAAAAACGTGGTATATTTGTTGCTTCAGAATCGTTGCCTTGTTTTACTTATTGCTACTAGAATATATTGAAAATGTGCAATGGTGGCTCTGGCTTTGAATAATAAATTCAGGGGGGGGGGGGGCATTTTGGCCCTTTTCAAAATCGAGTACGTGTCGTACTTGTAACCTGCCTTTAATTACTTCTTCCCTGCCAGTATAGTGAATGTTTTTAACCCCTGAAACTAAATAAAACTACATCGATGTTGGAGGATTTTCTATGACACGTATCATCCCCAGGACTGCCTACAGTACAGCACCGGTGGATAACCGACAGGATTAGAGAATTGTTCAAATCAACAAAAACGTTGAATGATTAGCCTCAAAAGATATTTGTCGTTGAAAGCTGTCTTGGCCTATTTAGACGTATTTAAAAAAAACCTATTACGACTGAAAATTTAGAAGAATACCCGTTGAATCCTGAAAGGAAAGTTTAATTTTGATGTTTAGGTTTCTCTCAAAAAATGCCCTTGGACATGTCTAATGATTTCTGAAAATATACCTATGAATTGAACATTTGCTTGGAATTGACGTAATTCAAACGGAAGCAAATTGTTTATTTCGGGGTCATTTTCAACCAGTATTGTTCTTTGATCTTTTCTCACACCAGTGTAGGGCACATCTGTACCGTAATTTTTAGTTGATTAAAAGGTGGACACATTGTGAAGTATAGACATCCTTGAAGATCAAAACTTCCTTTCTGTGTCAAAAGCTACATATTTTGTTTCACTACTTTGCTCATTTTCACAGAATGTACTGAATTTAAATAGAAATAGATCTAATCACATATCAAATATTTTAGATTCTTCAACATGAATGTGCTTAAACTCAAAATTACCTAGTAATGCAAACTGATTTCACTTTCAATTTGTTTCCTTCAGATCACTGCCAGTCATCAGCCTTTTGGTCAAGAAGACACTGGGGTTATCAGTAAGTCTACCACAAAAGTTCAAAGGACAAACAGCTGGCAGTGTTTGTTTGATCCTCTGAGTATACATTTTACAGCAGTATTGATACAGTAATGGCAACTCAGCACCAAGAAGGTACAAGTAACAAACCAGTATGCAAAATTCACTTCAACACTCAAGCTTAAAATCAGTAGGCAGCTCTTCCCACCCAATTCTTCTTCTGCCATCCCCTCCCTCCTGTAAAGATAGGTTGACAGGAAGTCAGGTAGATAGCTAGGTTCAGAGTAGGATTTTGTAGATAGTATTGCCGTGGCCATGGCGGGAGGCAGTGTAGCATTTTTATTCGGGAAATTGGGAGGGGGTGTGTGGTTGTGGGGTGGCAGGGGTAGATTGAGTCTTTCTGGGGAGAAGGGGGTGGCAGGAGTAGAATTGGCTTGGAAGAGCTGCTTGCTGATTTTCAACTTGAGTGTTGGAGTGACTTCTGTATACTGGATGGTTCCTTGCAGCTTGTTGGTGTTGCACTGTCAGAATTGTGTCAGTGGGGCGGTAAAATGTATGCTCAACAGATCAAACAAACTGTCAGCTGTTTTTTTGGCCGTTGACCTTCCTGTGATAGGTGTTCTGATACCACCAGTAGGACAGAGCAGCCTGTTGGACAACCTATTGGCCTGGAAGACTGCTAATTAGAAGTGATGAATAATGGACAACCTGAGAAGGTAGTTGTCTTTGAAATGTGTCTTGCGCTCTACTCATTGACGCAAGATATTGTGTTACGTATGATTTCTATAGTTAAAGTAAAAGAGTAATCATTGGTGGGTCAGAAAGTTTTATTTTTGCATTTTGGTGTTTCTCAAAAACTGCCCCTTGCCATTTATTAACCCACCTTAAACTTCCCTGTGTCACCTATATAAAGTTGTTTTTTTTACTGTAAATATCTCAAACGGTTTTCTTTGACACGTTTTCATTACTAGGACCTCCTACATACCTGGAGGATTATCTGTAAGACTGGAGGACCAGAGGACTGTCAGCAACACCGACAAAAGCCTGCAGGACTGGAGGACCATCTGCTGGGAAGAGTATCACTTCCAGGACTGGAGTTGAAAGCTTTTTTAGTGCTACGAAATATATACTTATTCAAAAGCTTGTTTCCCATGAACGTGAATATACTCTTCAGATTTACTTTCTCTGACCCCTCATTGTTGACCCTTTAGATCACATATTCTTGACATAGCGTCGAAGGCTCATTGTAGACCTTCTAGAACTTAATTTTTCAAATCTTCTTTAACACATTAAAACTTGTATTTGTATTTGATACAACCCCATGATGTTGATCCTTTAGAACTTGTCTTGAATTTTAAACTGACGTTGTTGACCCTGTAAAACTCCTATCTTGACTTAGGTCCAACGCCACGTTGTTGACTCATTGGAACTTGTATCTTGACTTAGTTCCAACCCTATGTTATTAGCCCTTTAAAAGTTGTATCTTGACTACTTAGATCCAACCTCACATGGTTAACATTTTAGAACGTTAATTCAAACCCCACGTTGTTGACCCATGTATGGATTTAGAACCCATGTATTGATTTATCTCCAAACCCACGTTATGGACGCTTTAGAACCAATGTATCTCGACTTGGTTCCAATCCCACGTTATTAGCCCTTTCAAAATTGTATCTTGACTTAGTTCCAACCTCACATTGCTGACCCTTTAGAACCCATGTATTGACTTAGTTCCAACCCCACGCTATTCACCCTTTAGAACCCAAATAAAATTGCAATAATGTCATAAATGTGTCAATAGACAAAGTTCTCTCTGATATTAGTGATCTCATCCAGATTTATGTTCCACCTACATCACTAAGATTAATCGATCAGTATATTTTTAAAATTCCTAGAAAAGGAGGTAAAAAATTAGCTGAAAGCTCGTTTCCCCACCTTGCTCAATCAGTTGGAACTCTCTTCCCCAACCCTTGTGACATACAACATCTGAATCTAAATTTAAATTATCTTAAGACATATGATTTTTATGTCAGTAGATTCATGTTCAGTACAATGTTATGTAAAGGACTATGTATCTATTTATGTATTTCGTAAATTGCATTGTGTATATTATATTTTATGTATTTTTGTATCTGCTCATTTCGTAACGATGTGCAGGTGTGCGCTTGTGATAATCAAGTAGGTGTGCGTGTGTGCGTGTGTGTGTGTGCGTGTGTCTGTGTGCGTGTATGTGTTCGTGTGTGTGTGTGCGTGTGTGTGTGTGTGTGTGTGTGTGTGTGTGTGTGTGTGTGTGTGTGTGTGTGTGTGTGTGTGTGTATGTGTGTGTGTGTGTGTGTGCATGAATATTGTTCGTACATGCATTTATGTAAAGCACCTAGAACTGTTATTCACACGGGGGTGGGCGCTATAGAAATGATCTACATTATTATTATATTACTATTATTATTATTATTTTTAGTATTATTTTTTTATTTTTTTTTATTATTACTCTGACTTAGCTCCAACCTCACAGTTTTGACCCTTTTATAGAACTTAGTCCCAACCCACGTTATTAGCCCTTTAAAAGTTGTATAGAACTTGTATCTTGACTTAGTTCCAACCCACGTTATTAGCCCTTTAAAAGTTGTATCTTGACTTAGCTCCAACGCTGTAAAGCGCCTAGAACTGTTTTCACCCAGGGATGGGCGCTATAGAAAGGATTTACATTATTATTATTATTACTATTAATTAGCTTCAATCCCACATTGTTGACCCTTAGAACTTGTATCTTAATTTAGTTTTAACCCCACGTTGTTGACCCTTTAGAACCCATGTATTGACTTAGCTCCAACTCCACGTTATTCACCCTTTAGAACCCAAATAAAATTGCAATATTAAGTCACAAATGCGTCAATAAACAAAGCTCCCACATGTCTTAGTTAAGAGTTCCTAGAAAAGGAGATAAAAAAATTAGCTGAAAGTTCGTTTGCCCATTTTGCTCTATCAGTTTGGAACTCTCTTTGCCAACCCTTGAGCAATACACCATCTGAATCTAAATTTAAAATATCATTAAACACATGTCATTTTTGTCAGTAGATTCCTGTTCAGTACAATGTTAAGTGAATGACTATGTTTCCATTTATGTATTATGCGGATTGCAGTGTGTATATTATTTTATGTATTTGTATGAGCTCATTTCGTAACGATGTGTAGGTGTGCGCTTGTGATCAACAAGTAGGTGTGCGTGTGTACGTGTGTGTGTGCGTGTGTACGTGTGTGTGTGTGTGTGTGTGTGTGTGTGTGAGAGAGAGAGAGAGAGAGAGAGAAGAAAATTCGTGTAAAGTGCCTTTCCCAAGGACACAACGTCGGGCCCCTGACGGGATTCGAACCCACGACCTTACGGTTACGAGTCCGAGAGCCTAACCACTAGGCCACCGACTAGGTCAACCCAACATTGTTGAAGATTTAGACCCTATGTATTGACTTAGCTCCAAACCCACGTCATCG
>NW_004797532.1:645578-655578 GCF_000002075.1 Aplysia californica
TCTTTTAAAAGGCGTATCTTAAATTAGCTTCAATCCCACATTGTTGACCCTTAGAACTTGTATCTTAATTTAGTTTTAACCCCACGTTGTTGACCCTTTAGAACCCATGTATTGACTTAGCTCCAACTCCACGTTATTCACCCTTTAGAACCCAAATAAAATTGCAATATTAAGTCACAAATGCGTCAATAAACAAAGCTCCCACATGTCTTAGTTAAGAGTTCCTAGAAAAGGAGATAAAAAAATTAGCTGAAAGTTCGTTTGCCCATTTTGCTCTATCAGTTTGGAACTCTCTTTGCCAACCCTTGAGCAATACACCATCTGAATCTAAATTTAAAATATCATTAAACACATGTCATTTTTGTCAGTAGATTCCTGTTCAGTACAATGTTAAGTGAATGACTATGTTTCCATTTATGTATTATGCGGATTGCAGTGTGTATATTATTTTATGTATTTGTATGAGCTCATTTCGTAACGATGTGTAGGTGTGCGCTTGTGATCAACAAGTAGGTGTGCGTGTGTACGTGTGTGTGTGCGTGTGTACGTGTGTGTGTGTGTGTGTGTGTGTGTGTGTGAGAGAGAGAGAGAGAGAGAGAGAAGAAAATTCGTGTAAAGTGCCTTTCCCAAGGACACAACGTCGGGCCCCTGACGGGATTCGAACCCACGACCTTACGGTTACGAGTCCGAGAGCCTAACCACTAGGCCACCGACTAGGTCAACCCAACATTGTTGAAGATTTAGACCCTATGTATTGACTTAGCTCCAAACCCACGTCATCGACCCATTAGAACCTGTATTTTGATTTAGTCCCAACCCCATGCTGTTAACCTTTTGGAACTTTCGTATTGACTTAGTTCCAACCCCACGTTGTTGACCGTTTAGAACATGTATCTTGACTTCACTCCAACCCCATCGTGACTTAGATTCGATCTCATGTTGACTCTTTAGAATTTGTATCTTGACCGAACTCCAACCCCACGTTGTTGACCCTTAAGAACTCGTATCAAATAGATGTATACACAGGCTGAACTGCCAATGCGTTTTTCTGTCCGTTTAAAGAACAGTTCAATAATTCGAAAAACTGAATTTGTGTAATATTTGGACGATCATAATCTTTTTTAACTGCAGGGGAGCTTTCAGAATTCTTTGTACAAAATTGAAACTGCGCAAAATCTCCTTTTGTACATCAAGCTGATATATAATATATATATTTAATAAATTGAGTGTGGAATCTATTTTGCTTTTCTTCTTTTTTGTTGTGCGTTTTATTGGAAAGATATTCATGTTTATTCTCTTTCAATCGCAGGTGTTTGTTGGGCGCTTCTTGAGGGTTCTTTTCTTTCCCACTGCTATTTCTGTCTGCTACCTGTCTTACTTTTCGTCTGCTCTAAACTGGCAATTGTATTTCAAAATGCTTCATGCTTTTCTTACCTCAAAGTGAATGTCGTGCTTTCATTGTTTTCGTCATGTGTTTACTACTGGTTGTTTTCTTTTTCAACTATCTCTTCTTCGCTGTTTCTTGGCTAATTGCCCATTTGTTTGTGCATGCTGTACTTAGATGTCATAATTATGGGTTCATCTTCATCTTGAGCTTTCTTTTCTCATGCTAAATAAGATAACTTGAGTCTATGGGGCAGAAATCAGTTTCTTTGTTGTTTGTTTTTGTAAAGTGTTTTACGGCGCTCGCAACTGCATAAGGTCAGATGAGCGCGCGGGACACACCTAATATTTTCAGTTGGTAGGAATTTTGAATTTGGCCCGGGGGGCGGCCGAAGCCTACTCTTATCGATTATAGACCACCAAGGGATCTTTAACTTGCGCAACTTAAGCAAGGGCCCTCCGAGATTTTTCGCCCTTGTCCGAGAAGGCTAGGTGTAGATCTTTCCTACCAGAAGATCAGGGGTGTGGCTGAAAGACAGCAGTATCAGTAAGAAGAAGCGAAGGAGTAGCTGCAGAAAGAATCAGGAGCCCAGAGGAAGGGGCAGAAAGAAGAGACGAAAGCAGACGACAGAACATTGCTAGAGAGCAGGAAATGAGGTGAAAGTGAAAGGAGACAAATTTAGAGAAGAAAAATGTTCGGTCGCTACCCAGATTCGAACCGGGGACCTTTCGAATGAGAGGCCAACACCTTAACCTCTTGGCCACGAGAGATCCCTCAGTCTCTTTGCCGTGGCAAAAAGAGGATTTGAGTTTGATATCTGAATGGGAAGGATTTTTTTAGAAATTTAAACATCTTGTACTTATATCCCTGCCTGACTACTGGGGTGCTGTATCATTCCCAGCCCAGGTCAGACGTGCGTCTGGACCAAAGCAACCTTTCCCACAAATGATCAATGTCGGGTACTGCACGCGGAAGACCTGAGTTTAATTCCCAAATGGGAGGAGTTTTCATCCCGTATCTCGGTCTTTCATCGTATCCCTCTCAGAGTCTGCCCTGGCAGACAGGGACAAATCCGCCTACGAAATGATTTATACAGGGTTTATTTGGTGGGGGGCGGGAGCAAACCTCTCCAGAAAAAAGCAACAATTTTAATCCCAGTTGCGCTTTAGGGCGCTCTCTTTAATAATGAACAATGGAACCAGAGTCAATTCGATGAATGACAAACTGGTAGAGGGTGCTGTGTTCAGCACACTTGATGAGTTTAGGTTTAGACTTGTTTCAACGATACAAATCAAGCTTCCTAAATTTTGAAAAGATACAAGTATTTTAATTTAGATCATTGGCCTTCCGCAAAGTTTTTGCATAGATGTAAATCAAAGTTGTTTGGGTTTTTTCACTTACAAATATGGCCATTTCTCCAAAACAATGTGAGATGATATTTTAGAAAAAAAAACCCCAACAAAACAAAATAAGTCACCAGGAACGGTCATTCAATGCAAAAATGCATTAAACTACAAAAGTAAAATAATTGCCAATGCTGATCCTTTCCTTTGGCATACGCACAAATGGTATGTAAATGATAATTTCAGTTGAGGTCATTCCCCGAAAATAGAGGTACACGTTCACAGGAAGCTTGTCTACGTCATACGGTAACAACTTCCTATAGGGAAAGAGCAAAGAAATAGCTATCTGAATTGGAAGTTGTTAGGGGACTGTTCAGCCCCCATAGCGTTACCCACTGGGGGACTGTGCTGCCAATAGTGCTGCTTTGAGCATTGGGGACTGGGGACTGCAAAGAAACACACACTCACCCCAAGCAGTCGGTGATGAAACCAACTTCGGGTCGCTTAGTGACGTCGCCCATCACGCGCTAATCGTCAAAGCGGGCCTGCCACATCGTGGGACAAAAGCCCAAAGAAGGATTGCAATGTCTTGGAAGTAGAGAATATTTAGTAATACTAATACTAGGCTTACAACTAGATCTAGATCTAAACTAGATCTAGGCGTAGATATTATAGACACAGACAATAATTTTTTTTTAATTGAAAAAGTGTAGACCTACCTTGTAGTGTAGTCTACAGTCTATATCATAAGTACTACTAGATCTAGAATCTAGATCTTGATAGATCCTACACCAACAAACCTGTCGATATTAATAATAAATTCGCCTTAAATAAAGTGTTTGGCTCTAGATGTAGATTCTCCCACCATACTAATTAACTTAACTAGATCTAGATGCTTAAATGAGATCTAGATATCTAGATCTACCATGTAAGAACTATTACATGTACAATATTGTAGTCTTCGTCAATTCTACTGGATCAACAAACCTTTCAACATTCACCTTTCACCAAAAAAAAGAAACAGTGGGTGGCTCTATCATACTCATTAACTTTTTCAAACTGAACATCGATCGTAACGGCCAAAAACTCCGTCAACAGTCAAATCGGACGCAATGTTGTCAATTTGTGATTGGAGTCAGGGGAGGAAATTTAAATGTTGTTGATGTCTGATGGTGGCTTGTTGACCTCAATTCCAAGGTCAAAGGTTGTTTCTTTGCAGTCCCCCTATGCACAAAGCAGCGTTAGGGAACTGTGCAGTCCCCCAGTGGGTAGCGCTTGGGGACTTAACAAGTTCCATCTGAATTACCTCGATTTCACGGAAACAAAGCGCTCGGAATGCCGCGAGTCGGCTAACGTGCCTTGTTCATGTTTCCTAATTATGCGTTTGCAATAGCACTATAAACACACGAGCGCGCACACACATACACACACAAATACACACATACACAAATACACACACACACACACACACACACACACACACACACACACACACACACATTCACACACACACACACATGCACATAGACCGCTTGGTGGCCTTGGGAGATCTAGAGGTAGAAAAACCCACTTAAACAGCCCATAACTGAGCTAGCAGGGAACACCTACACAGTCAGCTGTATATGTAAACAAGCTTGAAGTGGGCTAGGAGTTGTCGTTCAAACCCCGAATAACCAATCAGAGCCCTCAGCCGTTCATAAAAACGCTTGGCCTACGTTGTTTATATTTCAACCCTTCTTGCTCGAAAAGGGGTCTAAATCTAAAAATAGGGGCGAATGAAGGACGTAGAAGCAATGTGGCCAAAAATTCTCCACTACCAAGATATTGCAGTGGGTCAGGGGGATATAAATAGACCCACTGCTTAGTCCTTGTATCCCAACCCTCTGGGATCTGGATACGACATCTACTTTGGTGTATCTTCCTCTTCTCCTTCCTTCTTTCTTTCTTCTTCTATTTTTTCTCCCACCGCTGACCTCATGAGCAGCAAAAAGAGAGGTCACCCATCCCAAAGAATGGGCGCCTTGTTGACCGTGAGGTGCGACCCGTGCGGAGGGAAACCAGGTACCTAGAGGTTGAGGTGAGATCAGTCTACGTATTGTCCCTCACCAACACACCTCTTTGGCCCAGGTTTTCCTCTTAGACGGGAGGGTGGCAAGGCCCATGCCACTCAATCGGTTGAGAGCTGAAACCCCTTCAAGCCCTGGGTCAATCTTGACGGGAGGGTCTTGTACTTTCTCGTGAAGTATTGTTCCGGGGCAGCCCAGGCACAGCTCCGGTTATCCTAGCAATGTGTCCCCTTGTTGGGCTCGGTGGCGGGCGAGAGGAGCCCCGGAGTCGAATCAACAACAAAACTCCGATGGATACTAAAAACTAAAAAAGGCCCTTCACCAGCTCCCAAAGGAAAAAAATTCCAGGCTCGCGGAAGCGGGTTCGGCCGCCGAGCCGAACAAAAATGTAAAAAACGGAAAAAGGACCTTTACCGTTGCACAGGGAGCGTCCGAAGCAGCCGCACGTGGCCATCAGCAGTAAGGAAGACGAACAGAAGAAGATCACTGATCTGAGCCTGTTCAAGACGGGAGATGTACTACGACAGGTTCTGGGATGCATTCCTACGAATGTTCAGAAGCTGTCCTCTGGTGTACTCCTTGTGAAGTGCGCAACAGAGACTGAAGTGGCCAAACGGATGACATCCTCCCTTTCAGACCCCCACCAACAGGAGGAAGGAGTCCCCCAGGGGAGAATCCTTTCTCCTTTCTTCTTTGAAATAAAAAAAGATTCCATCGTAAAAAAAAACACTCCAAAACAGCATAGACGGCTTGTTATAAGTTGACGAATTTGGTATATGCTGCCGTTAAAAAAAGTCGTCATCTAAGATCTATGGAAAGGCAGCTGCAAACGCAGTTGCACAAACTCGAAAAGAGGGCAAACAATAACGGTTTCAAGTTTTCCCCGTCAAGGATGGTTGCAGTACATTTCTGCCGAACAGGCAGACGAGTACTGCAGCCGGATTTGACACTATATGAAAAGATTCCAGGATCAGGCTCGTTTCCTCGTCGTTATATTAGACAAAAAACTCACATTCATACCACACATTAAAGACCTTCGTGTGAGATGCCAGAAAGCGATAAACACTTTGAAAATTCTATCGCTTCCGGAGTGGGGCGGGGACTCAAAACACCTTCTCCACTTGTACATCTCCCCTGTCCAATCCAGGCTTGACTACGGCTGTCAGGTCTACGGATCGGCAAAACCACACATCCTAAAAATGCTAGACCCAGTGCAAAACCAAGGACATTTTGGCCCTTTTCAAAATACAGTACGTGTCGTACTTGTAACCTGCCTTTTATTACTTCTTCCCTGCCAGTATAGTGAATGTTTTTAACCCCTGAAACTAAATAAAACTACATCGATGTTGGAGGATTTTCTATGACACGTTTCATCCCCTGGACGGCCTACAGTACAGCACCGGTGGATAGCCGACAGGATCAGAGGATTGTCCAAATCGACTGTGCTGAGAAACAAGAAGCGTTGAATGATTAACCTCAAAAGGGATTTGTCGTTGAAAGCTGTCTTGGCCTATTTAGAAGTATTAAAAAACAACCACCTATTATGACTGAAAATTTAGGAGAATACCCTTTTAAACCTGAAAGGAAAGTTTCATGTTAATTGTTTAGGTTTCTCCCAAAAACTTACCTTGGACATGTCTAATGGTTCCTGAAAATATACCTATGAATTGAACTTTTGCTTGTAATTGGCGTAATACAAGCGGAAGCAATTTGTTTGTTTCAGAGTCATTTGAAGGTTATACTTCCTTTTCAACCAGTATTGTTCATTTATCTTTTCTCACACCAGTGTACGGAACACCTGCACCAGCAGATCAAATACTCGAAAGGGTGTGAGGTCCAAATTCCTTTATCGTGTCACCCAAGCTCACGACAAACCACATGGACACACCTCCGAAATATATCAAAATGGAATACTAATGATTAAAGTCTATTATAGTTGTTTATTCTGATCGTAACCCTGTCCGTACGTCGTGTTTAACTGTCGTATCCATACGACTTGAGGAACTCTGTGCCACCACTTTCCAAAGAGGAAATTTATTCGTTAATCCGTCCCGTACGCTTTGCATAGCAGTCTGTCAAAATGATATTTTGAGAAATATTGAAAGTTTCAAAGAGATCTTCGTATTAGAAGTATTCTAAAATGTGAAGAATACAACCCCAGGGGTACAAAATGACCCCAGGGGTACAAAATGACCCCAGGGCGTACGGATAGGGTTAAATGAAGCAGAAGACATTAAACTTTCAATAGATAAAAAAAGGAATTTCATGGAAAGGCACTTATCTACCTTTCGAGCCTCGTTGCTCCAAATAGCACATTGTGTCTTACGACTGATTATGACCGGGGCAGACAGATAATTCATATTAATTAATTATATTATTTACTTCTCTTTGACTTACTGCAGCAACTGTGATCCAAAGGAATGCCCAAACCGGAAAAAGTATAACATTACCTTTATGGTGACGTAGAGCACACTAGTGTACATAGTCATTCAATGGAGCTTATTTGGGGTGTGTGGGATCAAGACAAAGGGTTTCTTCTTCAATAATTATAGGTATAGGCCTAGTATCTTTACTTGTGTATTTTATTTTAGTAGATATCTAAATTGAGACCATTGTGAAGTATTCTACCTTCCTAATAATTAATACAGGATTATGTAACAGTGTTTAAAATACCGTATTGTGCAATACTCCTCTACTTTTGGTCACTAGATCTAGAGTCTGTTAGTCAATATCTGAAAATTGGAAGAAAAATTGTTTTTCCAATCACTACTTTTACGACATCTCGTTCGATTCCGGCGTGTGGTAGATTATTGCGTTGAATGTCTACCTCTATCTGCTGGGATGATTGATCCAATTTAGTTCGGCTTGGCATTGGAAGCTGACTGCTTTCTGAAATGATTGTCGGTGATGGCGTATTATCACTCAGTAGGCTACATTCCGTCAGTCTAGAAACCTGGTTTTAAGAGAACAATTCCAGAAGCCTATTTGGGTTACATTGTGCAGATCCCCTTGATAACGGTTCCATTGCGCGCAAAAATGTTATGTTATCTTCCCGGTGAACACAATTAAGATCATTTTAGAGGTGGGCTGTTTCACATCCCATTCAAAGGACAAAGATACTCGATAAAATAGACTTCCTTTCACAGGAACTGAAATCATATCTGTTGCAATACATGGCGAAAAACTTAGCCATTACATCACACACACCCGTGTGATTGATTTGCTGATTGTTTTTGTTGTTGTTATTGTTATAATTGTTGTTATTATTATTGTTGTTAAATTGCTGTTGTTGTTGTTTTGTTTGGTTTTTTGTGCAGGTAGGTGTTTATTTTCGTTCCCATTAACACAATTAAGATTATTTACAAAATGATTTTCGACCCTGTCTGTTAAGGCCAACCCCGACTGAAAGGCATAAAATGTCCCAGCAGAAAGACCGAGATGCTCGATAGAAATTCTCAATGCACGGGAATTGAACTCGGGTCTTCTGACTCCTACGGCCAAGCACATTATAATATCCGCTACACCACATACGCGGGTTGCTATGGTTTATGCTGGGATTGATACGGAAGTTAAACGTTGGAACTTCCTGCACTTGAACTCAGTACTTCGGGGACGACAATATGCCTGACCACTACACAACAGACAACAGACATTGTTACGAAGGATAAGAACGCTTCAAGAAAGGATCAAATCGAAGAATAATTAATTTATAATCTCTTGCTCTGTCATACTCATCTCACAAATCTCTCCTTGCGCTCTTCTACCTGTGCACAGGGTTGTGACAACATGTTGCACAAGAAGACCACAAGGATTCATCCTGAACACAACACGGTCACCGTCACTGAAGGCCCTGTATACACCCCAATCTCCACCTTGTGGCAAGTGAAGCAGTGCCTGGCGCTAGAACTCCCTTTGTTAAGACCACATCTGTTGACTCTACCTCCTCGACCACTGCCCCTTCGTCAGCATGAGCCGTCACGAGTGCACGCTATCGACGGAGATGGGAATTGTTTGTTTCGTGCCTTATCGTGGGCAGTCACCGGAAGTGAACGCCATCACCGGAAGGTGAGACAGATCCTCGTGCGTCATTTGGTCGCCCACGCCAGGACGTTTTCCATAATCTTGCCCGGCACGGGTTCTGCTCGGACCAGAGCTAGGTATGGTGCGCCGTGTGAATCCCTAGATAATCTCTTATATTATTATTCAAAGTTTATTTTGCTTTTCTCGCCTTCAATACGTCCACGAACGCAAGTCACGCAAGTCACGCAAGTCTCTTACTCTTAGACCAGAACTTAGTCCTTACTTTCAAAAAAGGAAGAGAGAATAATACAAATAGAAAAAAAATGAAACAATCCAAGTAAAATATCGTTTTTCCACGTTTAACAGGTTACACGATATCTAAAAATAGACAGATTCGTTTCAGTATAGGCCTAACTTCCTAATTAGATCCCCCCTTTCCACCAAAAAAAAAGCTAGCGCAGAGGATTTTTTTACTTTTAAACCTCACTATTATTGTGTAAAGATTTTTTCTGTAAGCCCATTGATATCAATACTGTTGATTAATGACTTAAATGAATAAATGTGGAAAAAAATGATTAAGTGCTCGTCAACTCTGTTTATTTTCTTTCCTTACATAGGTGCTACGTGCTCAACTCCAAAATGGACCGACAGGGCACCTGGGGTTCTGATGTTGAGATCCTCGTCGCAGCTCACCTCCTCAAGTCCGCCATCTTTGTTTATACGAAGTGCGGAGACTCCTGGCAGTGGGTCCAGCATGACCTTGACCTTACCTCCCCGAAAAGCAGGCTAAGTAAAGAGTCTGTGTACCTCGTCCATACTGATCTGACTCACTATAACGTTGTGACCGACATTCGTTGTCTTCTGGGGCAAGGGGAATCTGGGACTTCTGTAAAGACATCAAATATAGTCCAAGGTGTGAACGACAAAGAGTACTTTGCAATTGTGAAAATATTGGACTCCTTCTATCGAAACCGAAAAGACCGTAGTCGATACCGTACAAAGGAAAAAATTTTGAGGCAAGCACTGATGAATAGAAAGAAAAACAAAAGGTATCCTGCAAAGAATTACAACTATCAGAAATGTGGCCTGAAAATGTGCAGCACAGCGACACAAAGGAACCTGACGAGGAGCACTGGCAAATGCAAAAAGACACACTACGGGAGGAAGAAGTATCACCTAAAGCCCAG
>NW_004797532.1:659971-685591 GCF_000002075.1 Aplysia californica
GGAAGGATACTCGAAGTCGCTTTCTAAAATATAAAAAATAAAAAACTACGGCAAAACCTCAGCGTTGTAGTGGTAATGTTGCTTTTCCGAGCAACAGCTTAGTAAACTTATGAAAAGGTATGTGTGGGTGGTTGGCTTGTGCTGTGGTGTGGTTTAGCTCTACTTTCCTATCAAACATCCCCTAGATCTATCTTTTCTCTTCCTTTATTTTGATTTTTTGTTTGTTTTTCTTTTTCTTTTCTAATGTTCGGCACTTATTACGATATGGTCGATATTTGTTTCGCAAGAGGCGTAAAACTCCTACTAAAACTAAATAAACTAAACAAAACTTACGCTTTAAAAAAATACAAAAAAACAACAACAACAACAACGACAAAATCACACGAGTTTCTTGCGTATAATTTGATACAGATTTCTTGGACTTTTTCGCGTAGGTAAAAGCTTAACTTAAATATCTCCAGCTAGCTGTATTTCCAGTTAACAGCTTGCGGGGAAAAAAACTGCTTACCTAAGAGATTTTTTAAGGGGGAGGTAGGGGGGGAGGGGTGATATTTTTTACTACTCTATCCTCACAAGTGATTTTCTTATTTTTCTGAGTGCTGTCGTTTGAAGTTTCTGAACCGCACCCCCCTCCCCTCCCGTTTAGTGCGGTACAAGGTGCGTTGCAACGATGAAGCCAACATTTTTTTTATTTTGGAGTTAACACACACACACACACACACACACACACACACACACACACACGCCTATATATATATATATATATATATATATATATATATATATATATATATATATATACATATACATATATATATATATATATATAAATATATATATATATATATACGCACCATGCAATGACTATCCCGAAGAACAGCGACATCAGTTCTATGATCAACTGAGTGACCTTTTAAACTAAACACCGTGGACGACAAAGATAATGTGACAATGTTGGGGGACTTCGGCAGAGTGGAAACAAGGAAGATAACGTGGGAGAGATACATGCGGCCACACAGTGACAGGGAAACAGATCAAAACAGCAATGAAGAAATGCTATTACAGTTTTGTGCAGAACATGAGCTCGTCATATCAAATACCTTCTTCCAACACAAAAGGAGTCTAGTTAAAACTTGATGCAAATGCAATGATCTAAAGATAGCATCACAAATTGATTTTATCCTAGCCTAAAGATCGAAACTGAGAAAAATCAGAGACTCTAGAGTGATTCCCATCTACATCACAGACACTGACCACAGACCAGTCATCATGACTATTGAAACACCAAACTGGAAAAGGCCAGAAGCAAAGAAACGATGAGAAGTCGTAAATCTCAGAAATATAAATGACAATAACAAGGATAAGATACATGAACGTTTGAAAGATGTATTTCACAAATTTCCCCCAAAATTGGGAGACATGGAAGAGGAGTGGAGCCACGTCAAAGCATGAGTGTACAGAGCATTAAGAAGAAGAGTTCGGCACCAGGAAAACAAGAGGGCAGAAAAAGAAAACAACTATATGGTGGAATGTCCAAGTGAAGGAAGCCGTCCAACTGAAGAAAAAGGCATTCAAAAAGTGGTAGAAATCAAAGACGGAGGAAGATTACATCCTATACAGAAAGGACCGCCGCTATACATCAAGGGTAGTAAAAGAAGCTAAGAACAGATCCTGGTCAGTATATGGAGAACAGCTTGTAACAAAATGTAAAGAAAACCCTTGAGAGTTTTACTGGAGAGTTAAAAAAGCATGAGGATGCGGGAAGAACCATTCAACCAAACTGAAATAGTCAATGATAAGTACGGAAAACCCTATTTTCAGAAAGCCAAAGATTGAGGAAAGATAGAAACGCTATTTCCAGGAGCTGCTGAATCCTACAGCAGAAACAACAGCAAACAGCTTCTCACCGAAAGAAACCACTCCAGAACCATCACCACTGTAGAGTGAAACCCAACATGTTATAAAGAATAGCCCCACAAACAAAGCGATAGGCGTTGAAAACATCACAGCAGAAGAGATCAAACTATACGGCCATATCGGAGAACTCTGGCTATCGAGGATATTTAACCTGGCCTGGGCGACAAAAACAACACAGAGCCTTCAGAGGAATTTCCCTTCTCAGCCGTGTGGATATAACGTTTGCCAAGATACTGGAAATGAGAATGAGACCAATTGTAGAGACTCAACTCAATGAATCCCATTTTGGCTTCAGAAAAGGCAAGGGCTGTACTGACGGTTTTTTTGCATTCGGGCAGTTGTATGAGACTGCCATTGGACATGACAAGACCTCAATATCGTCTTCGTGGACCAAGAAAAGGCGTTCGACAGGGTAAATAGATGTCAACTTCGGGAAGTCTTAGAGGTTTTAGTAGCGGTTTTACGGCTCCCGCAAATGCATAAGGTCACATGAGCGCCAAGGGGTGGATGTCAACAGAGAAGTCCTTACAGGGAATCAAACTTACTCTGCTCACCTTTCTAGCTTCTACAGCACAAAGTCTGCTTAGACTATCAAGGTACCCCGGAAACAGCGGGTCACAAGAGTGTGACAAACATACAAAAGAAGTAGAGGAAAATGATGATAGTAGTAAGGATTAGGAAAGAAAAAGGCGCAGTTCCCTGTTGTAGTTCAGGCATAGTTATGAGCATGCCATTGTTCAATCAGCCCATTTACAATTCTACTGTGCATTAGAACATCCCCTGTTTTGGAATGGCAAAAGACACTTCAGTCAGTGGCATCGCCCCGGGGGGTAGTCTTAGAGTAATATGGTGTTAAAGGACAATTGCTCAAGAACATCATGGCACTTTATGAAAACAACCTGTGTCCCATCACGTCTGGGGTGAGACAAGGGTGTGTTCTCTCTCCGCTTCTCTTCATCACTTACATGGATAAGATCATGAAAGCAGCAAATGACAACATCAATGAACTGAGCGAGCTTGTCTTTGCTGATGACCAGAGAACATTAAATACAGATGAAGAGGAAGCACAAAAACACCCCACAAAATTAATTAATGAGGAATGTAAACACCTAAACATGAAAATCTTCATTTCAAAAACAGAAGTTATGAAGGCAAGAAAAACCCAGGGAAACTCAACATCCTTGTTGACGGAACACAACTCCAACAAGTAAAGGAATTTTAATATTTGGGAAGCATCTTCTCACTAGATGGGCGTATGGACAAAGAAAAAGAACTATGAAGGCAAATGCAGTGACCTACCAGCTAGCACCCCTTCTCAGTCACAAGAACATCCCAACTGAAGTGATATCCCCAGCTCATCAATAGAATCTTCATACCAACATTAACATACCAGTGTCAAACATAGTCTCTAAACAAGGCATGAGAAAGGAAAATCAATGCACGCGAAATTAGATGTTTCTGCAAAACCACCAACGTCACCAGAGGAGACCGCATAAGGAACGAGACCATACGTCTACCAGTAGTAAATTTATTAGAATGTCAAAGAGTCAAATGGTTCGGACATCTAACCAGAATGCCCCACAGACAACTAGCGGTTAGAGCTTACAACACCCGCGAATCCGGCTTTAAATAAAGAGGAAGACCAAGAAAGACCTGACTGGATGGGGTTAAAAAGGCCCTGGAACAATATAACTAATTAGCATATCTATCACAGACACCGAAAATAAAGTAAGAACTGAGGAGCAAAAGTGCTCACTTTGTTGCAACTGGCATCTTTCTTCGGGGTTGTTTCATCAGTGGAAAAGAGTAATAGGTTTGTTTGTTTAGTATAGGGTTTTACGGCGCTCGCAACTGCATAGGTCATATGAGCGCGCGGGACACACCTAATATTTTTCAGTTGGTAGGAAATTTGGAATTTTGCCCGGGTGGCGGCCGAAGCCTACTCTTGTCGATTTTAGACCACCAAGGGATCTTTAACGTGCGCAACTTGCACACGGGCCCTCCGAGATTTTTCGCCCTTGTCCGAGAAGGCTAGGTGTAGATCTTTCCTACCAGAAGATCAGGGGTGTGGCAGAAAGACAGCAGTTAGGAGGAGCCAAGGAGTAGCAGTAGAAAGGCTGCAGAAAGAGCCAGGAGCCCAGAGGAGGGGGCAAAGGAGGTGAGGGGGTGGGGGCAGAAAGTGGAAATGAAAGCAGACAACAGAACATTGTTAGAGATCAGGAAAGGATGGGAAAGGAGACAATTTTAGAGAAGAAAATTTTTTGGTCGCTACCCGGAATCGAACCCGGGACCTTTGAATGAGAGGCCAACACCTTAACCTCTAGGCCACGAGAGCCCCCTAGAGTAATAGGTTTGCACTGCTAATACCGTGAGTCGTGGAAAGATGGCGGCGGTGGTGATTATAAGAGAAATAAGACGACAAAAAGGACATATAATAGAGACAATGAATAAAGTTGAAGAGCAGGTAAAGTGGGATGGAGAAGAAAAGAGAGGTACGGTTATGAAAATAAGAGGGGAGTGGGAACACACGAAACCACACACACACACACACACACACACACACACACACACACACACACACACACACACACACACACACACACACACATACACACACACACACACACACACACACGCACACACACCCAGAGAGAGAGAGAGCGAGAGAGAGAGAGAGAGAGAGAGAGAGAGAGAGAGAGAGAGAGCGAGAGAGAGCGAGAGAGAGACAGAGACAGAGAGAGAGAGGGGGCGGGGGCGGGGGGCATGCAGTGGATCCCACAATTCAGTACATAGCATTTTTCGTTCTTGTTCATACGACAGAAAAGAAAGAAATTCTGGATCGGTACTAACAATAGATCTAAGAAACTTTTTCAAGCAAATAATTGCATCAGATACTTTAATAGGAGTCCCAATTTAATTTTTGACTGTGTTAACAACACGAGTCCGGACGCTTCGTACTAGATTTAGGCCCTACGCAATGAAAGGCTTTGGGCAGGGGAAAAAAGGAGGGAGGGGGGAGCTCAGTGAAAAGGAAATACTTGGGTCTAAAAAGTCTCGTTTTCTTTATACTATCGAATGAACTAAGGCACAATGAGAGGTCAGAGATTATAAAACATTACCAAAATTGATTAACTTTTCAAACTGACGTTGCGCTCATATGACCTTAGCAGTTGCGAGCGCCGTAAAACCTTATACTATACTATATACATAAACTGACGTTTAAAAATCACTCAATGATGTATTTCCTTGTCTAGTACATTTCAAACAATGAAGAGAGGGAGCCAAAAACTCAAGGCGAAAAAGTTTGACGTCACAGCTCTGCGCGATGTCACGGTGGAAGGGTTCAGCTAGGTTTTCGCGGATTTGGTTGATAAAAGTGTAAGACTACACTAGCCAAGGTAAGACTTCTACGATAACCATTTAAACGTTTGGTGGAAGAACAAAGAATGGTTTACCAACAAGGGTAGTTTGAAAAAAATATGACGAGAAAATTTATCAAAAATCAATGGTTAAAAATTGTCTATTTTTCAACTTGAAATATTTCGAGACTCATTAGTCGCTCATCGACCTGAAAAAAAGCGTTTTCAAGGCCATCCATAGGTCTTTGAAGACATGTATCGGACTTGAATGTTGGTCCCCTAAATTAAACAAAAATATGGGCAGTTTGAACCCACTGTCGCGATGAGACGTCATGTCCGGAAACAAAACCCTATGGGACTTTCCGAAGCCAAATGACGCTATAGTGAGCGCGTTCACTGAAGTGCCTACTTGAGCGTGGTTTCCCGGGGTTATTATTTCAGGCCTTTGGCGTTTAGATAGAAAACCTTTTAAAAAAGCGTCTAAGTTTTCAAAGAAATTTTTTAACGCAAAATGAGTAAAATGCCGGCTAAAAAAGGTACCAATATAAAGAACAGTTCTTTTTCTATTATTAGAATAGAGTCATCGGCTTGGAATTATTTTGCTTGAATTCTTCTGCGAAACTCCTTGGAGCACTCAGTACTACAATATAGAGCCAATTCGCTCTCCGCGGGGACCAATGCGGCGCAGACCGAGACAACGCTCGGTGTTTTTATTGAAATAACGACAGATCATCGTGTTTGAAGCAATACAATACTGATTTGTAATGATCCCACAGTCTCGCAAAAAAAAGAGGCTTCATTTCCTTGTTATTAAGACAGCGCTCTGTTAATGTAGAGATGTTTGGTGCACTTGGTACTCTTTTATTATCTGTCAATCATGGGGTTGCAGCCAGTTAGTGACTTCAGCAATATTATTTTAAATTGAAACAGCTGCCATTCTCTTAAACATTGACTGAGAGGTAAAAGTATGGTACCAAAAATTCTCAGGAGACATAGGCCTATCATATGAAAACGATAAAGTTGACATACAGCTACTTTGAAAATTTAGGACCTGGTACCAAGTATAATGCTAATATTTTGTTGCATTTGACGTGTTGTCAATTCTCGTTAAAATTTTGTTTTGTCCATAAGGTTTTTTTCTGTGTAAATGAATAGTTTTATACTTCTGTATGTTACCTTTTAGTGGCATAGCCAAGATAACTGCTAAATTTCAAGTCTCTATCTCAATTCTAAGACCCCCCCCCCCCCCATTGCTACGGAAACGTGTTGCTCAACTTCGGAGGTCATTTTTTCCTTTTCGTGTTTCCTCACCTCGCACAATTAAAGGTTCTGTATTTTGGTCAAATATGGTTATATTTACTTCATTCTTGTTTTAAAGTGTAGGGAAAATGTGATAGTTTTCGAAAATAATGTTAACTCAGTTTTGAAATTTCCTACAGATGAATGATATTGACCGGCAGGGACACATTTTCAGTTTCCAAAAGCGACAAAGAGACAACGTAGGGCCTACGTAGATCACGGCTTTTATTTGGAAGACACCAGCTGCAGATATAGTATATAATAACTACAGCCTAAACTCTCTAAAAGTAGAAGTCACCAAACTTCGTCTGCCATTTTCTCGCTAATTTTACGTCTGACACAATAGGCGACCCTTACCCCCCCCCCCCCCCCCCCTTAATAAATCGCAAATATCTCGACTTCTGTTCAAGATAGATGCGGCCTTTTTTTCAGCAAAAACAAGACAAATAATCAGTCTTTAATAATGTTATAGACCTACCATAATACAGTGGAAACCTGGTATAACAGGGATGGTGGGAGTAGAGAAAACGTCCTGTTATATCCGATCCCTGTTAAATCCGATATGCAAGGAAAGTGAGCATTTGTGGACTAATCCAGCTGTACTTATTCATGGGTAGTTTCCCTAGCCACAAGTACCCATGAACAGGGGTTTTGGCACCGACTTTCTCCTCGCGTCCTTAAAACCACATCAGAAGAGCTTGGTCCACAGCATCTACAGCGGGTAGTCTCATCTTCTTTCGATCCAGAGCAAACTTTTCATTTGAGTATGCTGCCACTATCTTCTCTCTATCCTTGATAATGGTGGGAATCGACCCTTGTGGAATGTCGAACTGACGACAAATCTCTGCCAGTAGAGCTTGCTTTTTGTGAACAGTCTGGATTATTTCGTAATTTTTGTCAATTGAAAGGCATTTTCTCTTGCGCTTGACATCGTTGGTGACCATAATGAAAGAAGTAGGCTTAGATCTAGGCCGACCGGTCGTCCCCCCCCCCTCTCTCTCTCTCTCTCCCTCTCTTTCTCTCTCTCTCTCTCCCTCTCTTTCTCTCTCTCTCTCTCTCTCTCGCTCTCTCTCTCTCTCTCTCTCTCTTTCTCTTACTTTTTGCACATTGTTAACGAGCCTTTGTCCCTGCTATAACCGGTTGGGCTCCGATGAGGCCCTGTTATTGCTGATAACTTTTAATAGAGACAAAGAGTAGGAAAAAACGGGGATTTTAAACATCCCTGTTATTACCGGATCCCTGTTATTTCCGGGCCTGTTATATATGGTTTCCACTGTACATGTACTCCATTGCCTAAAAATTGACGAGCGCCAGTCGTGACACAGATAAATGATGTTATACCCCCACCGACACTCTTTATATCACATTTTTTAATGCATAAGAGGCAGGTACCTTCTTCAAGCATGTTCGTCTGGAACAGCCCGAGTTGTGTGGCCTACAAATACTGCAATCGGTGGTTATCTTGCGAAAAGCAGAAGCATGGAGATACCTTTGAAATATCTACCCCTAAGTAGAAATCAACCTCACTTCTTTTGCCAACCAGACGAAGCGTCTCGTCTAAATCTAATAAATATTTATTTACAGTCGCAGTCCAGTAGGCCTACGGTACGTTCAACATTGTATTTTTAACGTTCCGTCATTACACAACAAATGTAAAAAAAATAAATAAATAAAGCTGGTGTCCGAATAAAGCTTAACTTTTATTTTGAGAGCGCGAACTGGAAAAGAAATGTGTTTGGTCCGCTGTTTGCCTGAAACAGCTTTAATTAAGTCTTAGTGGCCGCCTAGCCTATTTTAACAAAACATTATTATATACATGTATTTTTTTTAATAAAATATATAGGGCCTATATAATAGTAATGAAATGACCTCCCAATCGCTACGGAACCACCTTCGAGAGAGGAAATTGCTGCAGCTATAACAGCACTGAAGGCCCACAAGGCAGCTGGTCCCGACCATATACCACCGGAAGCCCTTAAGGCAGATAAAGATACATCAGTGGAAATTCTCCATGCTCTATTCGAAAAGGTTTGGCAAGAAGAGGAAATACCATCAGACTGGAAGGAAGGCCACCTAATCAAGCTGCCAAAGAAGGGAGACCTCAGCAATTGTAACAACTACCGAGTCATAACACTCCTGTCCATACCTGGGAAAGTCTTTAACAGGATACTCAAGGAGAGAATCAAGCTGGCTACAGTTGAGAAGCTCCGAGGAAACCAGGCTAGGCAGGATTCCGCAAGAACCGATCATGTGTAGACCAGATCGCTACCCTACGTATCATTGTTAAGCAATCGCTTGAATGGAATTCACCACTAGTGGTCAACTTCATTGATTATGAAAAGGCGATTTGACAGCGTGGACAGGGAAACTCTGTGGAAACTCATGCGGCATTATGGAATACCTGACAAAACAAAATTGTCAAGCTTGTGAAGACTACTTATGATGGAACAAACTGCCAAGTTTTCCACGACGGACAACTCTCAGAACCATTCCAGGTACAGACAGGAGTGCGACAAGGATGCCTACTCTCACCTTTTCTCTTCATACTTTGAAATTGACTGGATCATGAAGGAAGCCACCAGAGGTAAGCGCAATGGAATACAGTGGATCCCTTGGCAGCAGCTGGACGACTTGGACTTCGCCGATGACCTTGCACTGCTCTCTCACACACATGCTCAAATGCAAGAAAAGACCAAGGAACTCAACAGCCTATCAAGGAGTGTTGGCCTACGTATACACCCGGCCAAGTCGAAAGTAATGAAGCTAGGAAAAGTGTCAAGCCCTGCTGTGACAGTGGAAGACAATCCCCTAGAAGAAGTGGACTCCTTTTACTTACCTTGGACGTGTCATCGATGGTAAAGGTGGAACTGAGGCAGATGTAAAAGCAAGAACCGCTAAGGCAAGGTCAGCATTCAAGCAAGTACCAAAAGTCTGGAAAGCAAGCAACATCTCACTGCTCACCAAGATTCGACTGTTTAATTCCAATGTCAAGTCTGTGCTCCTCTACGGCAGCGAAGCTTGGAAGACATCAAAGATAATGTGCTGAATAAAGTCCAGACTTTTATCAACAGATGTATGAGGAGTATCATCAGAATTAAGTGGCAGGATAGAATAAGAAATGAAGAGCTATGGGAAAGGACAAGACAAAAGGATGTAGAAGTAGAAATAGGACTAAGAAAGTGGCGTTGGGCGGAACACACCTTCAGAAAGCCCAGCGGAAACATTACAAGACAGTCACTGCAATGGAACCCACAGGGATCACGAGGCAGGGGTAGGCCACGAGAGACATGGAGGAGATGACTGTGTGGAAAGGGACATGAGAGAGATGAAGCTCACTTGGAACAATCTAGGAAGGATGGCCCAGGATAGAGATAAATGGAAGGAGCTTGTAAGTGGCCTATACCGGAGATGACTAGTGAGAGATATTTCACTCGTCAGCTGGCCTTTCTTCGCATCATGTTATTTACGCGAGATCGGTGACGCAGTGCCTCGTAACTATGTCACGCCGTACATTTCATAGTCTGTCCCTCTCAAAGTAACTTCCCCTTGTTATTTCCTATAGGGACAGAAGGAGGAGCGAGGAGTCAATACGTCGGAAGTAGTAGTGTATGGTGAAGTTGGTCACTAAAATGTGCGCATAATTAATCAATTCATCAAATTTAAGCTCCAGTGAAGGAAGAGGAAGCAGAGTTAAAAAAAAACTAGTTTTAGTAAGAGTTTTACGGCACTTGTAGATGCTGCGTTGCAACAATAAGGTCATATAAGTGTCGAAGAATAGATGCATGATAAAACAGGAGGAGGAGGAGAGATAAGGACCATAGGTGCTTGGATAGGAAAGAAGGAGTAAACCACACCAGGGCACACGCCAACCACCCACGAAGAAGAAGAAGCAGAAGCAGAAGCAGAAGCAGAAGCAGAAGCAGAAGCAGAAGCAGAAGAAGCAGAAGAAGAAGCAGAAGAAGAAGAAGAAGAAGAAGCAGAAGAAGAAGCAGCAGAAGAAGAAGAAGAAGAAGAAGAAGAAGAAGAAGAAGAAGAAGAAGAAGAAGAAGAAGAAGAAGAAGAAGAAGAACAAGAACAAGAACAAGAACAAGAACAAGAACAAGAACAAGAAGAAAATGACAAAAAAAGGAGTAGAAAGAAGAAGAATAGAAAAGATTTGGCGTATTGTGGGCACTAATGCAATGAGATGCGGCCAGGAATAAGGAGAGGGGACGTGACCAAGCCAGGCCAATAATTATACCGACCGAGAGGAAACAGGCAGTAAGATAAAAAAAATTTAATTTTAATCAAAATATTGACTAGAATTACTAGAATGTTCTGACTCCATCTTTCATGAGTGGATGAGGGTATGGCGTGACGGTAAAGAAAGAGAAATGGTGTTAAAAACCCATTCAGACAAACCCTCTCGCTTAATTTACTATGAAAACAATAAGGCATAAGGTGATTCCTTGATGATGATGATGATGATACATGTATAATAGTAATAGGTAGGCCCCATATTTATGTATCAAATGTACCTCCTCTTTATTTCAATTGTTATGTACTAGGTTGCATTTTGATGTAGTATTCAAGCGAACACCGCTCTTGAGCTGAACTTAATGAAAGGTACTTCTTGGGATAGCCGAAGTATGATTTATGAAATTGATGACTGTCAGAAAAAAAGATAACACGACACCTAGCTTACTATTCCAAGGTCTCCCCAAGGAGTTTAGAACTACTTTTAATCTCCTTGGGTCTCCCCTGAAACTTCTCTGTCGATTTGAGTATATTTTTTTTTTATAAAGTAGGCCTATTATAGAGCTTTTATTATGACAGAGAAATTCCTTTTAGGCAACCAAAAATGGCAAAAATCGAACCGATTCGAATCGAATAGGAATAGTGGCCTCCGCTCGTGTATAAAGCTCTTCAGCCCCGCGTTCCCAAACCTTTCCCAAATTTGAAATTGCCACTCTGCATTAAGCCTCTATTTGCCAAGACAAGATCAAGCCCTCAAACTTCAAGCCAAGTTCAAGCTAAGATTATAATTTTTCAAGAGTGACGTCCCGTGTCCCCGGTTTATTTTGACAATCAATAATACCAGATAGGCATGGCCAGAGAGTGTCTCAATGGTTTTCTTCCGGACTTTTTTGCCTTTCTTCAGCGTCCTGGTGAGAGAGAGAGAGAGAGAGAGAGAGAGAGAGAGAGAGAGAGAGAGAGAGAGAGAGAGAGAGAGAGAGAGAGAATAACGTTGATCATGATCATCATAAAGTGCTACATTTGAAGCAGAACATCGTAAATCATGGCTCGCCTGTCATTTCTCTGCTAGGATGCTCCTAAAAAGAAAGTAGATTTATATTATTATTATGAGTCTTTCTCTGGGAGCTCAGCTCTCTGTTCATGTTTTTTCAGGTAAGTTACCGGTTGTATTGAAATTCCAGTCATTAAATAACACTTCGCTGTCTTTTTTTTAATTTGGCGGTAAAACGTTCTCTAATCTGGTAGATATTTTGAAATCGAAAGTCGAACGAAAGTACTTCAAAGTAGGTAGACTAAACTAAAGTAGTAGTGTAGTAAAGTTGTTGAGGCTGAACGAGAAAAAGCTGGAGTGGGTAGACTCTATTCTAGATTCTAGAATCCAGATTAGATCTAAGATCACTATTGGAATATCGTGTTGATTGTTGATATTTTTTGACAAAGATGAAGGGGACCCACGCCCACTTTCATGTTTGTTATGGAGATTGAACATGAAACTATTGAAACTGTAAGTTTGGCTGGAGGGAGCGTTCTTGTTGTAGGCCTAGACAATAAATTTGAAACCGAAAGTTGAGCCGAGCTTACTTGAAGTTTGAGCTCAGGTATTGTTTTAAGAATCTAGCCTCTAGGCCTACTCTGTGGGTGTGGGGGGTCTTCGCTTTTGAAGACATTGTACTTGAATTGCTTTTTGGACAACGGGGTAAATTGCAACTCGTAATTTTTAGGTGAATGACTAGAGATCTAGAGCCTAGATCTAGATATCTAGATCTAGATCTAGCTGTGCATCTCACTATTGGATTTTTTAAAACAGAGTGTCTACGTACACGGTAACCGGGCACCTAGCCTCTCTCAGCCTCAGTGTCTATGTTATGTACACGGTAACCTGCAACCGGGCACGTAGTCTCAGTGACATTTACGGTAACCGGGTATTTAACCTCTAGGGTCAATATCTACGTACACGGTAACCAGCATCCGAGCATGTAGTCTCTCTATCACGTACACGGTAACCGGGCAGTTTAGAACTCCTAGTTCAGTTTTTGTCATCCGTTGCCTTCATCCCCACCCCTCCCCCAACTGTACCTTTAAAAAATCTATAATCCCCCCTTTCCGACCTTTCGGGACACGTATACTTCGCAGCGCACAGACTTTGAATGAACTTTGGTGACCCCAACCGGTACTCACAATGTGATGTGCCTGCGCAGGTTCACTGACCGGAAGTAACTGGAAGTCAGGGTTACAATAACCTACTACATCGCAATATCGGAAGTTGAAATCAGGGTTATAGGTCGTTTAGTATCACTCCGAACACTTATTCAATATGGAGCGGTTCACAGCGATAATGGAGAAAGAAGCGCAGTTATTGTGGAAACACCGCCCGATTGCTACCGATCCAAGATGGCGGCCTGGCCCGGCCTGGGGTAACAGACGAAAAAGCGCCAAAAATCCTGTGTCTGCGTCTAAAAGAGAAGTTTGACATTATTGTTCTGCATTCTGTTGATCAACAACAATTTATCTCTAGCCATTATATCATGACTGTATTTGGAATGCCACGTGAAGTACTCTGCCAATTAAATCCATCCAAATACTGAGTGCAGGTGCTTGATTTAACGTCATGATCATGATGTCAATTTATCTGCCTCACTCAACTGTCAACACTTTAAGTTCAACACACAACTCTTCTTGGAAGCAAAATAACAGGACGCTCAAAGACTGATATATGCTCAGTAAACCAATTGAAAAATTTTTTAAAAAATTCACTTCATCATCATAGTGACATACACATAGTTTATCGACAGAATGCGCAGTAAATATATATTTCACGGATTGACAAAAAGCGCTGCGCGATCCACTGATCAACAGAATGCACAACAATCGATGGATTGTCGCGCGTTTCCTCGATCAACCAAATGCGCTGCGCCATCAATAGATCGCGCAAATCGACAGATCGCGCCCAACATAGATACTGAGACTAGGTGCCCGGTCACCGTGTACGTAGACTGAGACTAGATGTCCGGTTGCCGTGTACTTAGACAATCCGTTTATAAAATTGCAACAATTATAATTTTGGTGTCATTAGAACCAGAATTTGGCAGAAACCTTGATCTAGATCTATAACACTGAAAATCGGCATGAGAAAGGAGGAAGTTTGTTTAAAATGCCTTTTAATGGTATAGTATCAAAAAGTCAAATGTCGATACCTAACCATTTCAGAATCTCACGCCATATCTCACTTGTAACACAGTAATGGGGAGCCAAAAAAGTTAGTAATAAATATGTACATTGAGTAATCAATACTAGTAACAGGGATAACTATTTACACAGAGATACAATTGACATGAGATGAGAGAAAGCGAGGGGGGGGGGGGGAAGGAGGAGGAGGAGGGAAGAAGGAGCAGGAGGAGGAGGATCATATAATTCAGTGACATTTCAGGTGTAGACAAAAGAATTTCAGCCTACATTCACTGTGACGAGAGGGGATTTTCTTTGGACATGCTATGATTTTCGTTTCCATCTTTGAAATCTTGTAGTGTTACAGCCCCCGACGTTAAAGAAACTGGGACCTCTGTGTTTGTTGACAGGAGAACAATCTAGTTCATTTTTCTTGCTGATGCCTTTCATGGAACTGCAGTCTAATTTACATATATAAATATCTCACAGTTTTGGAGAAGCATGTATCGCGTTGGTTTCTTGTCCATGGGAATTGAAAAGAGTAAGAGTTTACCAGTTTAAAGTTTTCAGCCCTAGCACTGGCTGAAAAATGGTCTGAAAGACCACTGCTTGACCTAAGATATTCTTTTAACCCTATCTGTACGTCCTGGGGTCATTTTGTACCCACAGGGTTGTATTCTTCACAATTTAGAATACTTCTAGTACAAAGATCTCTTTGAAACTTTCAGTATTTCTCAAAAGATCATTTAGACAGACTGCTATGCAAAGCGTACGGATTGGATTTACTAGTAAATTTCCTCTTTGAAAGTGGTGGCACAGAGTTCCCCACGTCGCATGGATACGATAGTAATACACAATGTACTTTTTGCTTCCCAGTCTTCTCGCTCCCAGAGGCTTCCCTATATTGAGCCACCTGGAAAGTGGTGGATTTTTACGCCTGATGACCGAGGGGTAAACATTTTTCTAAGCAGAGTAGGTGTGAGCACTGCTGTGATCCACATGCCATGAAATGTCCTTTCTCCATCTGTAGTCATTTATTGTTGTCAAAGTTGAATGCCTCAAACTGAACACAGCTGTGTGCTACTCTGTCGTGAACATTTCCAGTGAGTGACCCAACAGCAGCGTTCAGTTTTTAATGGGGAGCAGAGTCCCTGTGTGTTCTGTGAGTTCACAAGAAGCCTTCTTGAGGAGAAAAGTGGCCAATGCAAAAATACACGCATTTCTACTTGTAAGGGAGCAATAGATCTTGGTCGGCTGGCAACTCTTTTCAGATGTGAATTGTAGTATAATATTTACAGTTTCAAGAAACAGCACCAAGAGACCACCAATTGAGCGCGTGTTCTCCTCCATAAATATATCCAATTAGATTTACTGATGGATGTACTCTTTTTCAAATGTAGATTTTTGATCAATTGGTGTGCTGCCTTGACAATTTGCTTCTGCCTGGCATCCTATGCCCTTTGGTGTTTCTTAAAATTCTCGTATTGGTATATATATAATTGAAAGAAGCCAATTACTTAAATGTAAGTACTCACCATCAACCTCCGTTATTATGTTTAAGCTTTCCCTTGCACCCCATCTGTTGTTTCTTTTTCAGGTACTGTAGTCTGTAATGCTGTACCATTCACCTCATGCAGATGGTCTTCCAAAATGGTCATCAGGTCCCGAATATTGATCTGCTCATATAGGCTACATAAAATTTGTGTTCAGACAGGATACAACATAATGAACGGCATCTACCTTTAAAGCATCCTTGAGGTTTCAATGTCCTTAAACTTAAAAAAAAAAATACAACTTCTAATATAACAGAACATGATGGTGGCTGCTTAAAAATGTTGAAGTTGCAACTGAGTAAAAACAATCGAGAATAGTCGTTGTCCATTCGTCCTTTGTTTATCGTGTCCTGACTTTGGGTCTCGGTTCGTACGTGAATGACATTATCTAGACCCTTTTATGACTTTGTTTGACTGCAAATTTTTTTTTCAGACCCTAACACATTCAGCGGGTGCTAAATTGGAACTCTTGGTGACTTAACCAAAGTTTGTGTTTTTGCCCGTTAAGCTTCCTGGACTGCAAAAAGATTTCTGGATCGATAACAACAACAACAACAACTGGATCGAAGCAAAAAGATTTTGCTCTCATATAAGATCGGTGACATAAAATGTCATGTGCTCTTCGCGCCCTTCAGCCACATCTCTATATTGTTCTTTTTATGTTTTACAACTGCCAGAATACCATTCACACTTTGCTATGTCAATTGCACAAAGGGCAATTTTTTAGAGGGAATTTACAAACCTCCAGTGAAAAGCTCCTACTGAGGGTGTGAGAAAACTTCATTCTTAATATTGGCTTCCCATACTTTTTACGTAAAAGCACAGATACTGTTGACGAACTGTACATCATTTTGGGAATATCCATACAAATTACAAATACATACATTCTCGCGTCAAAGCAAATATGATATAATCCGATTTGGTGGTAATATGAATTTTGCCTTTTTGGCAACTTGTAAAGGATTTTTAAACAATTTCCTCTGCGATTTCGAATGCCGATTTTTAATATTTTATTACACACAATTTTGTCTGTCAAACCATATATATGTTTTATTTTTGTTGCAATTTTTTTAGGGTCTACCCTTGTCTTGCTTCCACTCTTTTTAAACTAGAAAAAGTGGAGACATTCATTTGTTGCTCCAGACTGATTATGCAATTATTTTTATGGATCCTTCTCATGTAGAGTTGTACAAGTTATTCTTCTTGTTGTAGTCTCTCTTGATTGGAATTTTTTAAAATGGTGACTGTGATTATTTTCAGAGCACAGTGTATGAAGTCAAAGGGTGAGGCTGACTGTCAACTTAATCGTTACCATGCCTGCTTCACTTTGTTTGTATGAGGAATTGAAAGACCATCTACCAGAAAATGCTAAACGCTTGAAATTGTCCTCAATGAATGAGGATTTTTTAGAGGTGGATGAAGACTATGTGCAGGTAAGTGAAAAATGAAATCCTGAAAACAGCGGTGGGTAAACCTATTGAATAGGGGGTGGCTTTAATGTGGCCAATGGCAGCAAAACAGGACATAGCGCTCAAGGTAGCCTGACTTTTTTGAGGTGACAGAATATACCATGCTTACAAGTATGTATCCACCTCCACAAAACCAACCAGAAGTTCTTCCCGCCAGGAATGACCTCCCGATAGTTACGGAACCACCTTTGAAAGAGGATATTGCTCTTGCTATAACATCACTGAAGTCCCTCAAGGCAGCTGGTTCTGACCTTACCACCAGAAGCCCTTTTAAGGCAAATAAAGTTACGTCAGTGGAAATTCTCTATGCTCTATTTGAAAAGTTTTGGCAAGAGGAGGAAATACCATCAGACTGGTCCCTGGAAGGAAGGCCACCTAATCAAGCTGCCAAAGAGAGGAAACCTCAGCAATTGTAACAACTACGGAGGCATAACACATCTGTCCATACCTGGGAGAGTCTTGAACAGGATACTTCTGGAGAGAATCGAGTTGGAAACAGATGAGAAGCTCCTAGGGAACCAGGCAGGATTCCGCAAGATCCGTTCATGTGCGGACCAGATTGCTACTCAGCGCATCTTTTTTGAGCAATCGCTTGAATGGAATTCACCACTTGTGGTCAACCAGATTTGATTATGAGAATGCATTTGACAGCGTGGACAGGGAAACTCTGGAAACTCATGTGACATTATGGAATACCTGACCAAATTGTCAAGTTTGTGAAAGCCACTTATGATAGAACAAACTGCCAAGTCTTCCATGAAGGACAACTCTGTGAACCATACCAGGTACAGACAGGAGTACGACAAGGATTTTTGCTCTCACCTTTTCTTTTCATACTGGCAGTTGACTGGATCTTGAAAAAAGCCACCAGAGGCAAGCGCATTGGAAAAGAGTGGACCCCTTGGCAGCAGGTGGATGACTTAGACTTCGCAGATGACCTTGCACTGCTCTCTCACACACATGCTCAGATGCAAGAAAAGACCAAGGAGTGTTCACCTACATGTACATCCAGGCAAGTTGAAAGTAGTGAGGCTAGGAAAAGTTTCAAGCCCTGCTGTGACAGTGGAAGACACTCCCTTGGAAGAAGTGGACTCCATTACCTACCTTGGAAGTGTCATCAATGGTAAAGGTGGAACTGGGACAGGTGTAAAATTAAGAACCACCTAAGCAAGGTCAGCATTCAATCAATTTTCAAAAGTCTGGAAAGCAAGCAACATCTTACTGCGCACCAAGATTCATTTATTTTAAGTCCCATGTCAAGTCTGTGCTCCTCTATGGCTGCGAAGCTTGGAGACAACAAAGACAGTACTGAATAAAGTCCAGACTTTTATCAGCAGATGTATGAGGAGTATCCTAAGAATTAAATTGCAGGATAGAATAAGAAATAAAGAGCTGCGGGAAAGGACAGGACAAAAGGATTTAGATGTAGAAATAGGACTAAGAAACTGACGATGGATGGAACACACCCTCAGAAAGCCCAGTGGAAATATCACAAAACAGTTTCTGCAGTTGAACCCACAGGGAACATGACATGAGGCAGGGGTAGGCCATGGGAAACATAGAGGAGATGTATGTATGGAACGGGACATGAGAGAGATGAAGCTCACTTGGAACGAGCTTGGAAGGATGGCCAAGGACAGAGATAAATGGAAGGAGCTTGTATGTTTCCTATACCCTGCCAGGGGTGAAAGGCATTGATAGTGATGATACAGATTCCACAGACAGAACAAAAATAGTTATATGAGACTACAAAAGTTAGTCTCAGCTTAAGTATAGCGTACTGATGTGATTACTCTTTCTAATGTCTGTTGATTTTTATTTTGTCACCAGGCCATACAAAATTCTGTGGAGGCCACATTTAGCCTGCAGGCCATTGTTTGCCCTCATCTGTCTTAAGAGCAGTTAGCTCTGCCTTCTTTTCAGAGGAGAGTGAATTTCAGCAAGTAGGAAAGTTTTTCAGCAGATTTTTCTATGGTGCTTCTTTTTCTTGAAAGTAATAATAAAATATTGAAAACTGAAAAGAGCAGTTTAGTGTTCAATTAAAACTTTTTCATTAGCTGTGCATTGAAAATATATGGATACTATATTTTTTTCATTTTGGAAAAGTTGTTTTATTTGATGACCATTTGATTTTACTGGCAGGCAAAATGTTATCGTCACGGCTTTGAAGCTAAATTATTGTTAAAAGTGATTTATTGTAAACATTCAGTTCATGCTTTCTATTTCTTTCTGTGTTCCTTTTCCTATCGTGCGCATTCCTTTTCATGTTTTGCATTTCTGTGTTTTTGCATAGAGAGCCTTTTTGTTTTGGGATAGGGGTTTGGCAGTTAGTATGTTTCCTCTCTTTTAAGCATGTTTGTACTTTTGTTTTTAATGCTCTTTTGGAAGCTGAACTTAGAAGTATTGTGTTTGTTTTTCTGTCTTTCTCCCTTTACCCCTTCCTTTTTCTTTTTCTTTCAGGGTGTGATACAAACGAAATATGACTTTCATACCCTGCCATATCCAGCCCTGAAATTCGTTCTTCATGATGGTATGTTACTTCCCTTTTGTAATTGGAGTACGTTTTGGTTGTAATGGTAGTTGTAGAATACTAGCACAAAATTGGTAACAGACAAACTTTTGTAAAGGGTGGTAGGTTTTTACTGTAACCTGTGTTGATTTATTTATTCCTGCTCATATACTGGTCTGAATGTACGCAAGTCATATATTGTAATGATAATGAGGCTAGGCTTTTTGCTGTGCACTAGAAAAGAAAATTAAGTTTGATTCTTGTAAGAGGAACTTCTATGTCAGTTGGCTTTGCATCTTAGAGATGATTATGGAATGTTAAAGGCGACAAATACACCTGTCCTTTGAAAGGATGAAGGCTGACAAATATCATTAAAACAGAGTACAATATATTGTTACCTACTTCTATGTTTTTGTCAGTTTGACTGTATTGGGTTTTGCTGTTGTTTTTAATACCTTCCTAGTTCATGCTTCTTCGCATGACACTCTGGTGTGCATTAGGTTTGTATATATTTGTGTCATGATGCGATGGAATCGGGCATATGTCAATTTTTGGGCATGTGGCGTTATTAGTATCATCTGAAAGCTTATATATTTGCCTTGCTTTCAATGAAACAAATACCCATCTATCTTGAATAGAAGTCGAGATATCTATAATTGTACGAGGTGGTGTTGACTGGTTTGAGTGGTAAAATTAGTGAATAAATGGCCGCCAAAGTTTGGTATAACTCTTCAATTGCTTGAGAGTCCCTGAAAAGTGTAAACTTACACACTTTGTACTTTTAATCCATGGAAATGTGATATTATAATGACATAAAAGGTGTTGAGCCAAAAAACAAAAATTCGATAATAATTGCCAAATGGTGGAAAAGTACTCGTTCAGCCCCCGGGGCGGTGCCACTGACTGAAGCGTCTTTAGGCCATTCCCAAAGGGGGGACATTTCTCGTTCAAGCACAGTAGAATTGTAAATGGGCTGATTCATCATGTCACGCTCATAACTGTGCCTGATCTGCAACAGGGAACTGCTGCTTTTTCTTTCCTTATCATTACTATTGTCATTTTTCTCTACTTCTTTTGTATGTTTGTCGCACTATTGTGACCTGCTATTTCCGGGGTGCCTTGATAGTGGAAGCAGACCTTGCGCTGTTGAAGCTAGAGAGGTGAGCAGAGTAAGTCTGATTCCCTCTAAGGACTTCTCTGTTGACACCCACCCCTTGGCGCTCATATGACCATATGCAGTTGCGAGTGCTGTAAGCCCTCTACTAAAAAAAATGTTTTTTAAAAAAAATGCACGTTTCTTCAATTTTATTATTTTGACGAGCACCCGATTTCACCATGATGCCTCACATTTAGCTTTTCAGCTACAGGGCTCACTGAAAATCAGTTCTGTTTTTTGTTATTGTAAATTGCAGCAGTAATATATATTAAAATATGTGAAAATTATATACATTTTTTTGTTCAGCTTTGTTATGTTTTTTCTGACTTTTAGGCTCTGGTAGTGTGGGCCTTTTTACAATGGGTGAAGCTGCTGTTGATTTGGATAAGTTGGCGTCAGAAGGGGTAAGTATGTTTGATTGACAGAAAAGAACAGTTTCATATGATTTTATTGAGAATAATCATACTCTAAATGTTGTTGTGAGTCTTCATTGCAGTTTTTCTAGTTTTCAATTGTTTGTTTTGTTGAATCACTACCTAGAAAGTATATATGTACATGATAAGAATTTTTGGTGTGGAGTTGTTGAAGTATGTGGGTTGAGGGTGCTACTGATAGGTCTTACTTCTTCACATGTTCTATTCTTTTTATTTGTTACTCTTGCTTTTTTCTGGCTTTAAATGACCGTTATCAGGTCAATGTATTTCATCTCTTTACTTAGATAACAGAGTGATGGTTGTTTTCAAATACAAGTGAATATTCATTTGCCAGCCATCTGAAAAGGATAGATAATTCAGCCATTTCAGACTGCAGTCACAACAGTATCTTAGTTTCTATGAAATTGCTAAATTTATACCTCAGTTCATTTTCGAGTATTTTGTAGAATAATACTTATATTTACTTTTGTATAAAAGGAAAATCTACCTTCTTCTTTCTCTTAGTACTACTCAATGATTCTGGTTTGTATTGCCACTGCATTCCTGTTATTGACAAGTTGGTAGGAATACATTTTCTTCAGATAAAAAAGGCTGATAAATCTCATTAAAATTGAGTACAATATCTTCAACCGTTTTTATGTTCTTGTCAGTTTTGTTGTTTGGACTTTGCTGTTGTTTTTAATACATTCCTTATCCATGCCCATTCACAGGACATCTTGGTGTGCACTAAGTTTTGTGTAGAACTTAGTTGTGATCTTCCTACTCTTGTTGCTAATGATGTCGATGACGAGACAAAAGTATTGGTAATGGTTTAGAGTGAAAGTTAAAATATTTTTAAAGAGCCAGAATACTATTTTTGACTCTTGATATACCTGATATATTGTTCGTACTTGATACATTTGAATTTTTTTAGTGATAGCAAAGGCTTATATGTTTGACAGCACTTTGTTTGACAATATCTAAGACATGTGGAAGAAAAAATATGGGATCCTTCCTTGTTAGATATAGTTTTCATTTGTGTATGTAAATGCTGTGTGAGTAGATTGTGTTGGAGAATGCTGGAACTATTTCTTTCACATTTTACTAACATCTCACAGACTGACACTCTACTACCAAATAAATAAGGGATTTCAGAGTTGTCTGCTCATTTCCTTCTTAAGGCCAAGTAGTGCTCTCCATTAATGCTCAGTTAGCTCGGTTCACTTTATGCTTGTAAGTCTGTCGTAAGCTTTCCATATATACTCTCCATTGCTGGGATTAGTCAGAGGCAGTGGAGTGACATGACATTGTTTTTTGTGGAGGGACAGACACATGACAGCCCCCAACTCTAAAGATGCAATAAATTCCCTGAGTAGAAGAGAACAAGTCACGATATTTCGCCTGTGAACACAACACATACCACTAAATTCCTACCGTAATAGGATCCGCAAGGATACCCCACCCGACTGCCCGTTGTGCGACTGCCAGGATGAAACAGTACCACACCACCTCTTTAACTGCCCAGCACTTTGTGACCTGTGTAGCACCTACCTACCTGCCTCCCCAGACATCGGAAACACTCTATACAACGACAAAGCACAGCTGATTAATACCTGTCAATTCTTTGCCATATCGACAGACCGAAGGGCTAGAACCCAAATGGCCGCTGGATCGGAAAAGTAAAAGTAAAGTAAAGTGGAGGGACAGAGAGGTCAACTTGGTCACGACTGTGATCGGACTGTGTCACACCTTCACCAAAGTCCTATTTTTGATCAAGGAGGGTTGGCAGGTCTACTATATGTGCACTTCAGACATTTAGACTGAACAGCTGTGGACCAGGTCTCCAGTCTACAAAAGAATGGGTGCTGTAAACACCATAGAATGGAGTCAGCCTTTGAAATCACCTCTTTGTATCTAGTAGGGTGTTACTAAAAGGAATTAAAGATTGTGTTTTTGTCTTTATGGAAAGTTATTTGTACATGTAATATGTCTCTCTATTGGAAAGAAGTAATTTGTTGCATTTTTAAATTCATGTTTTCAAAATTAGAATGTTCTTATATGCTTTTTGGTATTTTTTTTTGTTTTTTGTCACTAACTTTACTTCTCTGTATTGCTCAGGTTATCCCGAAAAACAGTTCTAATGCTTGTGGAACTTCTTCTGATAAAAAATCCCCTCTTGGAAAACATTCGTCTTTGGCTCAGGTAATGTCTTAAAACATTGAACTGACCTTTTATTTCTTTCTTATAGAAACGGCCAAAGGTTTCTTGCAAGCAGTAACCCCCCCCCCCCCCCCCAACCCCCTTTTTTAAAACTCGACAATGAAGAACCGGGAAAGACCTCATCTTTTTCATCACGCCTTTGTTTTCATTTCATTTATACTTGACTACAACCCCCTGTTCTTGACTGCCCATGGCCATATTGCTAATTTCCGAGATTACTAATTTTTTACAAGTTGATTTAAACTATAGTGGTGGGTGGGCAGCCCTGCTGTACATGGGAAAGTGAATGTCTGTTCCCAAAAATTGGTTTCATTTACCTGTAGTTGTCTTAAGGGGTCATTGCACTGGGTTTTTTTTTAAAGTGCTGTTTTTAATTTAGTCTGTTATTAAACATTTCCCTGAAATCAATGGGAAAATTAATGCACAAAATTCTGTACCCTTTGCTTAAACCTAACATTACCTTGAATAAAGCTGTAAGTTTAAGGACAAAATAATAAACCTTTCTCTCATTAAAAGAAAAAGACAAGCTCAGTTTATTTGGATACGAAGAAACACTGGAGTTCAATCAAATGATTTATTTATTGGCCATAGTTGTCCCTATTGTTCATGTGCTGAACAAGAGTGTTTTCTTCTGGGATTGTGGAATTGATAAAACAGTTGGTTTGTGTTGAATATTACTTTTCCCTTGCCTTTTGTTGAGGTGGTTTGAAAGACTTGCTGTCAGTTGACCCTACACCACCCTTTCAAAGTCTAGGAGAGGGAGATGTACTCTTAGAAGCTGATACTCTTTCAGTACATATACTCTAAGGATTAGGGGGGGGGGGGAGAAGGGTTAGTAAAGTTGTTACAGAACACCTGGATTTTCCTTCTTTTTCAGGTTTCTCAACCAGGCTCCAGCCGACACGAAGATTCCTCCAGCTCTAAGCAGGTGGTCAGGTCTGTAATTAAGAGCCCCAACAGGAACCTCGTGTCCTCCACTGTGTCTCCTGCAAACAAGTCCTCTTCTGGAAACACACACCAAAATGTTCGTCCTTCTAGCTCAAAACAAAGACGTGAGTCTCCTAGACGTGAAACCAACCGAAAGGATGTTCTATCTCAACCAAGTCCCAAAAAGGTAAAACATGTTATATATCCTGAATGATCTAGATTGTGTTGATGAGGGTGTAAAACCGTTACTATTATCCCAATCAGGTCCATGAGATTCATCGTTTTTCACTTTCTGTTTCTCTTGTTCTCTGGATTAGGCTGGCATCAGGTACTCCTACAAAGCTCTGTCTGACGTGGCGGCGAACACAGTGGTCAATGTGTACGGTATTGTGACCTTTACAAAGACTCCAGCTCAGTCACGAGGCTCAGGTCAGTGAATGCTCTGGTTAAACTTTATTTCAGAGGTCACTAAACTTATTTCAAAGTGGTCCGAATAACTGAGAGAATGCTGAGAGCTGGCTGGATAACTATTTTATTCAATACACCTTTTGTGGTGGGAAATGTGTTAAACAAAAGATTTGGCACGTTGGAGTGGAGCAAGAGTGTTATACATGAGTTAAAAATTATGACCATGGCATTTTACTAACACATATTTGTAAAAATGTCTTAACATTGTTAATGTTATCACTTAAGCAATCATATTTTGTCAATATATTGTGAGGGGTTTAGACAAAATCCTACAAAGAAATATGGGTTCTACCCTAGCGCATTATTAAGCAATCTGAGTTTGCGACCAAACATCGTTTATTTAACAAGGTTCTTCATCTTAAAAGCTGGTCTGTTGAACTGCCCAAAGGGGTTAGTAAGGTTAGAACAGACCAGTGAGTGGCTTTCAGTAGCTCAGATCTAACCTCGGTATCATTGGGTTGTCTTTACCTGCACATGTTGAACATGCTGTGGGTCATTTTATAGTGTCTCGATGGCCAGCTAATTAGCTATTATATGTTTTGTGTGGGTGACAATACATCAAGTGGAATCTTTACAGTGACAACATGGAGGAAGATAGCAAGGTTCCCTGACCCATGAAGCTCGACTTGTGTGCCTTTGTAACCTGTCTATATTGCATTGGCGAGGGTAAACTTATCTTTTATAATATTATTATGTGGGATAGTGAGGTTCGTGCAAAACTTAAAGTGCATTTTCAAGCATTTGTAGTTTGAATCTGGATTTAATATTAAAATGCACCGTGTAGCAAGGTGTCTGGAATTTTTGTGTGCAACAAAACTGATTTTTGCAAAAAAGTAGAGTTTGCGAGGTTCCTCAGAGCACCGACGATATATGAACTTGTTATGGTCACTTCAAGAAATTACTTCCAATGAGAATCCCAGTCTGGGGGG
>NW_004797532.1:685822-692321 GCF_000002075.1 Aplysia californica
CATCATCATCATCATCATAATAATAATAGATAGCATTCGTGAAGCGCAAAGCCCCGCTCAACGGCAAGCTCTATGCGCTTCACAATGCATACTATTACCCCAGCAGACCTGAAAGCATTCTGAAACAATCTCAACTCCCTAGGAAGCATACAGTGCAAGTAGTCATTTGTAGGCTCTAAAACTCTAACATACTGACTAGGTATTTCTCTGTCTATGGCCGGGTACCCATTCCCACCTGGGTGAAGTGGGGAAAATTCGTGTAAAGTGCCTTTCCCAAGGACACAACGGCGGGCCCGCGGCTCGAACCCCTGAACCTGCAACCTCAGGATTACGAGTACGGTAGCCTAACCACTAGGCCACCGACGCAACATGAAACATAATGTATCACAGTAAAGCTCGAACCCCTGAACCTGCAACCTCACGATTACGAGTCCGGTAGCCTAACCACAATAAGAGTTGGCTTCTGCTGCCACCCGAGCAAAATTCAAATTTCCTACCAACTGAAAGTGTTTAATGTGTCCTGGGCGCTCATATGACCTTATGCAGTTGTGAGCGCCGTAAAACATTTGCCTCCTCCCACAAATTCACAGTCTCCTTTTTGATGCTTAAATTTTTCTTAGGGTTTCTATCGATCGAAGAAATTAATCAACTTCTGCTCATTTCCTTCTTCTTCTCGACGCGCTCATATGACCTTAGCAGTTGCGAGCGCCGTAAAACCCTGTACTACATACATACATACATACTTCTCGATCGCTTCACACTTGAAGTCTGGTATCTGTCATAAATTGGGCCGTCCTGCTCAGTTCATCTGTCGGCCCGTATAGCTTCTCTTGTAGTATCAGTGGGGTTGCCCACGTTTTGCTCACTTCCTTTTTTTACTACTTCATTATTTTTCAGAGAACATTTTGTTAATTCCAGTAAAGAGTTACAGTAATGCGGTAATATAAAATGATTGCATATCTTTTTGCAGATTTCTACTGCCTGATCTCTATTCAAGACCCAAGCCTTGCAAAGACTGGGGAAAAATTATCCTGTAATATCTTCAGTAAAAGCAGTGATGATCTTCCTAGGGTTGATGTTGGTGATGTTGTGAGGTTTCACAGGCTGAAAGTAAGACTCTAAGTGATTTTCTTTTTTAATCTTCTTTTCTTTTGCCATTAAAAATGTAATTTGCTGTGGCTTTTGTTCTGTTCTGATATACCCCAGGCCCTCAGTTACTTTGTTATCTCGGTTGGTATTATGCTGGATGATGGTGCAGATGACTCAGGTTCAAGTTCCCAATGGGGCTTTCTTTAACTTGAGTTGTTTTGGGGATTTTTATGGCTTACAGGCCACTTGATTCAATTCATTAGTGAAGGGCATTGAACGGGAGTCTTTGTCTCTTGAATAAACTGATTTTGTTGAATGGAACATTAATCCCATACCACACATATGTGTTGCGATGTGGAGGAATCGGGCGCTCGTCAATTTTTGGGCATATGGAGTTATAGGTATCATTTTCATGTCTGTTCATTTGCCTCGCTTTTGATGAAAAAAGTACCCATCTATCTTGAACAGAAGTAGAGATATTTGCATTTGAAGGAGGTAGGGGTCGCCTGGTGTCCAAGGTAAAATAAGCAAAAAAATGGGCGCCAAAATTTGGTGATTTCCAAAGCTTGAGTGTCCCTGGAAACGGCAAAATTTCATTTTTTTTGGTCGTTCATCCATGTTTTTCAGTAAAATGCATGCAGAAATATATTTTTAAATGGATATAAAAGGTGTTGAGAGCCCCCCCCCAAATTGATAAAAATTGGCCAATGGATGGAAAAGTGTCCATTTCTTCAATTTCATTATTTTGACGAGCGCCTGATTCCACCATGTTGCGACACATATCATATCACACAGCCCCTTGTTTGTGAATTTATTTAATCTGTTTTTCTTTATCCCCACAGGTTCAGAAGTTCCAAGGCAAAAGGCAAGGCTACAATGGTCCTGGTTTTCAATGGCTGGTTTTTCCTGAGGGGTCTGTGGGACGTAAGGTGGCTTCCTCAATGAACTTCTCCTTTTGTGAAGAGGACAAGAATGAGGTAACTGACCACTATTATTGTATTTCTTTTCTTGAAATGTGATGTGATTTTTGTCTTATATAATATAGCTTTTCGTTATACATTACACTTTTGTGTTTTCAAAAATTGCATGCGATTGAAGCAAATCTTTTAGTAAGGTGGTGTTTTGGCAAGGTAAACGGTATATCACAAAAAACATTGACCAGATACTTTTTTGTAAACATTAGGGTACAATAAAATTATAAGGTCAGGTGAGTTATACGCTGTGGTGCCACAGTGCCTGAAAGACCTGGTTCCCTGCTAGTTTTATCGAATCGATTATTGATTTTGTTGTGGGTAATCATTTCTGCCATTGATTGGAATAACACCCCCCTCTTGGTCCACCCATGCACACCTCTCCGCAATTTTACTTTTTTTTCTCTCATTACTTATGTTTCAAAACGTCTTTTTCTGATTAATGTGTCACAATTTTATTTTGTCGCACTTGGTCTGATTTTAATTCTCAGGTTTTGTCTGAATTGAAATTAAAGAGATTGATATGATGTGTATGTCGGGTTCTACCTGTACTGTCCAGTCTTTGTTCTGCACATAATAAGATAGCAGAACGTTAGACTAAATTGCCGAGTTTAGCTTTCTTGAGACTTTTTCTTCTTCTGTTACAGCATATTCACCAATGGATGTTTGACCAGTGTAATTGTTGTGAGTTCGTATTGAAACGATTTTTAAAGTACATTTGTTCTGCTCAAATAGAAATTTCGAAATCTTGTATCAGTGCTTCCAATTTTCTGCCAAATGATGGATTTCCGCCATTTTTTAGTTTCATCCAGACCTTATCTGCCGATCCGATGCCCGCCGCCTCATTGATGGTTCACCCCTCCCATGTTTCCGACTTTCTCACATTCTCCGTTGTTAAAAAACTACATCTAGATCTATGTTGCGTTGCCTTTCGTTAGACTGTGCTGTAAAGATCAAGTAATCTACCTTACGCTGTTGGAAGTTCTGATGGCCGAATGGACAGCGTGTCTGTGTTTGAAGGAAGTCATACAATTATTATTCTATGAGCATGGGTTCGAAAATTGATCCCAGAAGTTTATTTGTTTTTTTACCCACGACTGACCAATAATTTTTTCCCATAATTAGAATTTATTGCCTTGTAGTTTTTTATGTAGTGATGAAGCATGCACATTCTGGTTTTGTCCCCAGGAGGAGCTTTTACTTACAAAGTATACTTTTCCCTTTCCTGTTTACCAATCTAGGCCTGGTTTAAGTTAAATATTTGCTTTACTTGATGTGTGAATCTCATTAAAAAATTTTTTTATTGTAGGCTCAGAAAGGCCAAATTTTAGCTTTGTCGGCCCCCAACCCCCCAACCAGGGCATGGCCCTAGACCCACTGAGGGCCTGGAGGCCCCCAGACCGTGGCCTGCGTGACTACATGGTATTTTACATGGCCTTACACAACAGTCAGTGGCGTCACAAGTCTGCGGTCAACTGGTCGCGAAGGCTTGACTGATGAGCTCAGCCTAGGTCTAGCCATCTTTCGTTTCAATTTTAGCCGTAGAGACAGAGAGAGGGGGAGAGAATGGGGGGGGGGGGGGAGAGACAGAGAGGGGGCAGAGGGAGAGAGAGGAAGAGTGAGAGGGGGCGGGAGATGCTAGGTCTAACGAGCGCGTTTATGTCAAGTAAAGCATGGTTACAATGTCCAAACAACAGAAAATATAATTAAAGCAAAAATATTAAAATTGCATTAACACAATGATAATAATAATTAATATTAATACATGTAAAATAATAATGGTAGCCCTACATGTATTTAAGTTAGAAGAAGAATTGAGTAAGAGTTTACTTGCAACACTTATAGGTCATATAGGTGCTGGAGATTAGAGGTGTTAAAAGAGTAACATACAAAAAAAAAGAAGGAGGGTAGATAATGACGATGGATGTTTAATTGGAATAAAAATTGCAACATTCGCAATGACAATTACAACAAAAACAATTATTATTCTAATAACAAGGAAAACAAAGAGACGGGACGTGGAAGTAGGGCATACAGAATAAAACAATGTACGCACCAACAATGTAATGCCACCACCACCAACAACTCCAAAATGAAGAGGGGATGAGGCACATACCAAAAAATCCTACCTTGACTTGTTGCAGAATCTCTTATAACCTTTTTGTGAGGGTTTTTATTTTTCTTATCGAGTTTGTCGCAGACATTTTGTCACTGAAGTTTTTTGAGTAATTGTTCAGGAAAATGTTAACCAGTGGCTTGCTGCACTTGAACTTCAACACTTGATCTTTAAAAGATGTATTGCATTCGCTAAGTCTTGGTATTTTTCTGTCCATGGTGAGAACAGTTCCATCTAACGAGGGATTAGAAAGAAGAACAGTTTGAATCTAATGTAAATAGATATGTAGTTTCTAGATCATTAAGTTCTTAATGATATACCAAAAGGCTATAATAATAGTCTAGTCTTCTTCTTCTTCTTCTTCTTCTTCTCCTCCTCCTCCTCCTCTTCCTCCTCTTCTTCCCCCTCCTCCTCCTCCCCCTCCTAAATCTAGACCATTTTTGAACAAAAAACAGACGATCAAATTTAAAACAAAGAATAGTATTGAAACACAGTCACGAGGTGGTTACCTATCACACTAGCCTAGTCACAAGCATCCATCACTGGAAGGAGGAACGGAGGCACTGCACTTTGTTGCCGATACACAACACGCTAAAAAATCCTGCGGAATCTCATCCGTCAGCCGCAGCCTGATGACGTCACTTGTCAGCATGTGGCAGTGTGTAAGGCCATGTTATTACGAAGGCCACGCCCAGACCCTGGCCAATTTTTGCTCCATTTTGGGATTTTGCTGTTGGAAACATTGTTGTTTCCCATATGATATTATATTTTCCTGAACTCAAAATGAGATTTACTAATGGATAATAGATATATTTCAGTTTTGCCTTATTTTTGTTGTTGTTGTTTGTTTGTCAGGTGAAAAGACTGTCTGAGTGGTGGGATCAGGTGGGCAGCAGTCAGGGTGCTATACCCTCAACCACTCTCTGCCAGGCTCAGCCGCGGGAGTACTTCAATCTGATCTGCCAGGTGAGTCAACCTTCATTAAGGGGAGACCCAGGCCGACGATCCCAGAGAATATTGATAAAATGTTTCAAAATATTGATTTTTTGTTTTTTGCGGAAAAACATTCTTCAACATCTATTCTATCGGGTCACTATGACAGAAATGTTGAAAAAACCCTAAACGACCTAAAAAGTGTTTGAAAAGTGCATATTTCTTACAGTTGCCTCCCCCACCCTCATCCCGTACTAACAAATTGTTCGTTTATAATATGCTGTTCTTACCGCTCTAAGTGAATAGTTAACTCCTTTTTGTGATATTTAAAAAAAATTATGTGGTCATAAATTATTTTCCTTTGTTATTTTTTCACCTCACAAAAGTGTAATATTACATTAGTTCAAGTAGTTACACCCCCCCCTACCCCCCCACCCCTTCCAGGCGTCGTCCCCTATTCCTTTTTCCAGGGTGCTGAATTTTCTTTTCATCTATTAATTGTATTAAAGCGTTTATATTGACTTACTTCTTAAATTAAATTTTATGAAAAGTGACAGGCATTCCTTTTTGATCCTCAATATTACAATTTTCGATATGTTTCAATTTCAGATTATCCGCATTGGAGACATGAGGTCTGACACTGACTGCAAGCTTCTTCGAGTCTGGGATGGGACAAAGTTTGAAGGGTAATTAAATAAAAATAAACAGCATTTCTATAGACCTTATCCCTGCTCAACAGCAAGTAGTTCTATCCACTTTACAATCTTTATCATTACCCCAGCAGACCCTAGAAAGCTCAGAAACATTCTCGGCTACCCGGAAAACATACAGTGCAAGCTGCCGATTAAGTTGCTCAAATACTCACAAGCGCTCGTATGAATTTGTGCAGTTGTGAGTGCTGTAAAACGTACTAAACTGAAACAGAGACAGACAAAATATTACACTGTCTTCAGCTGGTTATCCATTTCCACCTGGATTAAGTGAGGAGCATTCATTCAAAGTGACAACAGCGGGCCACTAACGGGGTTTGAACCCACCTTTCGGTTGTGAGCCCAACAGTCTAACCACTAGACCACTGATGTCATGCTAAAATGTCTTCTAAGTACAGGGTCTGTATTTTCTCCTTAAATACTTTTGTTAAGGCTTCTATGAACAATGTTCTCAACTCTTTCACCACATTCTTCACCTCAATACCAGAAAAATGAAAACTAGTGGAATTAACAAAGTGAAAAAGTTCATTTTAAGGTTCAGTCCATACAAATTTATGACTGATGATGGTGCAGGTGACTGGAGGGTGCTCACTTTTAAGGGGAGACGTACACTCCCGCAAACATTTTCTAAACGAATGACTTTTATTCAATTTCATGTAATTGTGCAAGAAGTTCATAGG
>NW_004797532.1:692641-693665 GCF_000002075.1 Aplysia californica
ATCGAAGATATGGCTAAATTTGGCAGTTGCAGAGATTATGAATACTCTCCACTACCAAAGACTTTGTTTGCGGACTGCGTTCAATGGACTGAGAGCAGAGAGAGAGAGAGAGAGAGAGAGAGAGAGAGAGAGAGAGAGAGAGAGAGAGAGAGAGAGAGAGAGAGAGCAATAATGACATTAACTATTTTAATTACTCGAAAAAAAAGTGAAAATTCCTAGTATTCGTCGGTCGCCTGATGAAATCGTGAATTCCACACGAAGCAAATTTTACAGGAGAGGGAAAAAACTGATTTTCTCCGTCGTTTGGCGTTCAAGAAATAAACTAAATGGATAGATCTGATCAATTATCTTTTAGAAATAATACTCTAGTACGTTTTTTACCGTAGATGGTCATTTTTTCGAAAAAGTGTGGGATTCACGATTTTCATATTCGAATCTCGCCTGATGCGGTCGTGAATTCCACACAGGTGTGGAATTCACGATTTCATCAGTAAGCTTTTGGGAACGCGGTGTTGTATTCACGGTTATAGGCAGTGTGTTTTCTCTTATTAGAGGCCCTGGTATGTTAAAAAATATGTGAAAGCGCGAAATACTGTTATAAGAAAGACTTAAAAAGATCAATTTAAAACTGAGTATGACATTACAGACTAAGTGAAACAGAAAGCTATTCATTATTTTACTGCTATGAACATCTCTCATTCTTACATGAATGTAATTTTGTATGTTATTTATGAAATCATACACCTTCATTTGCGTGCCGTTTCTCTTTTCCTATCCTTCTTTGTCCAATTGTGTGTAAGTGTATATCCTTTTTATTGGGATTGGACTGGACAGGGGGGTGGTGGATCAAACTTTTATACCCCGTGAATGACTGAATGATCATCTTTCATTATCTTACTCATTTTGTCTCTCAGATCCTGAAAATTACTCTTTGCCATTTATAAGGAGAATGATACAGTGGTGGGGAACTGTTTGTTGAGGTTTCTATGTCTCTTGACTTTAGAAGACTCTCCCACTCTCCGTT
>NW_004797532.1:701226-722946 GCF_000002075.1 Aplysia californica
AGGTCGTGAATTCCACACAGGTGTGGGATTCACGGTTTCATCAGGCGACTTTGGGGGCACGGTGTTTATTCACGATTTTCTTATTACATCAGATTACACGTTTGAGTTGAGATAATTGAAAAATTGTTTTACAGGGACATGTGTCTCACCGAGCACTATCAAAATATGCAAAAAAACGATTTTCGAAAATTTGTGGAATTCACGGTTTTATCAGGCGATTTTCAGAAAAACAGAAAAAACGGATTTTTTAAAGGATTTTTAGAGCTATTTGCACTTTTCAAACGCCCTTTTAGGTAATTTAGGGTGTTTTTTCAACAGTTTCTTAATTTTGTCTCGATAGAACAGATGTCAAAGGATGTTTTTCCGCAAAAAACAAAAGTTGGATAGTTTGAAAATTTTTTATTGATATTGCCTTGGATCGCCGACCCGGGTCTTCCCTTAAGTCCCATTTCTTTTCTTTCTGCCTGTTATGTCTGTTTATTTTACTTTTACCCTGCCCTTAATGGTTCTTGTCACATCAATGTGCTTTTCTTCTCCAACTGCTAAAGTACTAAAACTAAGTTTGTAAATAAGATGCCAAATTTGTAAAACATTTTATCGTAAACAGGTTTGCTTTCTATTGGAAGAATCATTGATGTGGAAGGATCTCAGAATTTGAATAGATACACTAAGCATTGTTGTCGTGCGTTTCAGTCACTTTTTGATATCCTTTATTATGATTAAAAGTAGTGGATTGTTTCTAGGAGATATTGCAGTTCACTTATATGATAATGTGGTTTCTGAATGGGCAAAAGTACTAATTTTCCAATTGAATAGAAACAGAAAAGCTGCTACTCTGTTACTATGTATTTTCTTTACCTTTATGTACACAGGTCTATCAAAGAGGCTGATCTGCGTGACTATGATGAGTCAACCCTTGTTGAAGACAGGAACCTGCTGACCGTATCTGATGACCTGGCAGTTGACATCTACTTGTTCGAAAACCATGCAGAAACTGCTGCCAATTTTCAAGTGAGTGATTATTAAAAGAAAGTTGTTCTGTTTACCCCAAAGGTAAGAGACTTGCTTTCTTAAGTATGTTCAATTCCTTGTTCATGCCGGTATGGTTGATGAAAAACTGTTTCTGTCTATGGCTCTTTATACTGCCATGTTTCGAGGGTTGGTGGAATAGAGCGGCCCAGTTCAGTTTCGGGGGCTCTCGTGGCTTAGAGGTTAAGGTGTTCACCTCTCATTCAAAGGCCCCTGGTTCAAATCCGAGTAGCTACTGAGAAAATTTTCTTCTCTAGAATTGTCTCCTTTCACTTCTTTTCATGCTCTTTTGTAATGTTCTGTTGTCTGCTTTCGTCTCCACTTGCTGCCCCCACCCCCCTCTCCTCCTTTCACCCCCTGGGGCGGTGCTACTGACTGAAGTGTCTTTAGGCCATTCCCAAAAGGGGGACGTTAACCATGTTCTTATGCATAGTAGAATTGTAATTGTAATTGGGCTGATTCATCAATGTCATGCTCATAACTGTGTCTGAACTGCAAGAGGGAACTGCTGCTTTTTCTTTTCCTAATCCTTACTATTGTCATTTTCCTCTACTTCTTTTGTATGTTTGTCACACTCTTGTGACCCGCTTTTCCGGGGAGCCTTGATAGTCAAAGCAGACTTTGTGCTCTTGAAGCTAAAGACGTGAGCAGAGTAAGCTTGATTCCCTGTAAAGACTTCTCTGTTGATATCTAACCCTTGGCGCTCATATGACCTAATGCAGGTGCGAGTACCGTAGAACCTCTACTAAAACAAACAATCACCTCCGTTGCCCCCTCCTCTGGGCTTCTGACTCTTTCTGCAGCCTTTCTACTGCTACTCCTTGGCTCCTTCTTACTGCTGTCTTTTTGCCACACCCCTGATCTTCTGGTAGGAAAGATCTACACCTAGCCTTCTGGGACAAGGGCTGAAAATCTGGGAGGTCATGTGTGCAAGCTGCGCACATTAAAGATCCCTTGGTGGTCTAAAGTTTATATGAGTAGGCTTCGGACGCCATCTTCGCAAAATTCAAAATTTCCCACAACCTGAAAATGTTTAATGTGTCCTATGCGCTCATTTGACCTTATGCTGTTGCAAGCGCTTTAAAATTCTTACAAAAAAAAAAAGGTCCAGTTTCTTCAGTTGAGGATAGAAATTAAAGGCCTTGTTGAGGTCTTCATTCGAAACATACTTGACCTGCCACGCACATTTAATGTCTCCACATTGCGAGGCATGCCTTGGGGTTGCTGTGATGTCATGAGCATTTAGCACTTTGGTTTAGTTGCAATGGGAACATTCTGCAAAAAGAAATGGCACTTCAGAGGGCAGAAGGGATGAAAGGAAATATTTTCAGAAAAATGGGTGTTAAATTTTCTGCATTGAGGCTGCATAAGGCAAGAAACAGTAGATTCACAATTATTTGAATGATAAATCCACAACTTATTTGATCTTTTTATGTTAATAAAATACACATGTGCACAGAGTGTCCGCAGGAAGAGCACTAATATTCCATTTCATTTGACATCCTACATCAAGGGGTTTTCCTCAAAAGTTGGAGGTCTATGTGCATGTGTATACTTTCGTAAAACCTTTTGATTTGTCTTCTCAGCCTGGAGACTTCATCAAACTGACCAACCTGCATGCCGCTGTGGTGGGAGGTCAAGTGGAACTGACCCTTCACCGAGGCACTGCGTTCAACCGTGGAGCCAGAGTTTTGTCCCCTGACTCACCAGAGGTGATCCCCGTGAGTTCCCTCATAGGCACGTGTATGGCTGCTCATGCATGTGGCGACAGCGAAAACCATTCCATGCTTGATGAGTGGACGCAGCAACCCCAACATGGAGACAGGGAGGTCAGTCCTGAGGTTGAGGACCAAGATACCTTGAACTGTCCACCAATCACAGCACAGAGTGGTGGTGGTGCAGAGGGACATACGGGTGATGGTGATGAGCATTTGAACTTTGGCTCTGCCTCTTTGTCTCCAGTACAAAGAAGAAAAATTGCTCATCGAACTTCAAAAGGCAAAGGGTTGGGTAAAAATCGGGTTCGTATGTACATAAATAGTGACTCAGACTCGAATTCTAATGCGGATACATCACAAACAGCAGCGTCTTGTGTTCATGGCAGCAGACCTAGAACTAGGTCTCAACAAAAACAATGTGAAGTGAGCCCAGATGAGGAGGAAATGGATAGTGATGACGAATCTGTTTTAGGAAATCGGTCTGTTGTTCTGTCGATGGAGGAACCTGAAGACAGGTCTGGAGCAAGGCCTGAGACTGAGATGCATGAAAGTCCTCTTGGGAGTGGTGTTGTCAGGGATTCTTCCTGTGTCCAAGATGGTAAAATTTCATCTTCTGGGAACAGCTTTGATGACTCTGGTGCTCAGCAGCTTGATAAAGGAGGCGCTGACAGCTCATCTCAAGGAACTTTCGCAACAGCTGCGGAAAGCTGTCAGCTTTCCTCACAAGACAATCTAAGCTCGCCAAGTCAAGAGATAATATCCTCTCCAGTGACAATTCCATTGTCTCTGAAAGCGAGGAGTGTGTCGCCACAGCATAGTTTCTTTAATAGTCAACAATGCTCAGAGGAGGACCAACATTCTAGCACTAATGCTGAGGGTGTCCCCAGTACTGAGCCACGTTTGTTTCAGTTAACAGAGGAGGACTTTGTTGCTGACTCTGAGATCTTGTGTTTTGACACAGCTGCTTCGGTTCCTGAGACAGAGACAGATCAACTCATGGAAACTGCAGACAGTGACCTAACAATGAATTCAACCATAATGGACACCGCAGATCCTGTCTACTCTGTCTCCATGGATGACAGTTTCTCCACCCCTAGGTGCATACTGAAAACTGCATCAGGTATGAATCATGATTATTGTAGTCATCATAATGGCATTTGTGCCCTTGTTTACCCATGTGAGTTTATGCTGAAAAAAAGATTGGATGTATTGTAGAACTTGCTGAATGCAACCTAAAAGGGACTGCCAAAGGTAATCACAGTGCTGAACAGACTGTGCTGTTAAAAGTTGTTGATGAGGTGAGCTGAGATAAGGGGATCAATCTTAGATTAGATTTTTTGGAGAGAATGGCTTTTGCTTTACCATGATAGATTGTTCTTTAGCATGGTATTATCTGGACGGAGATGATACATGGATGAGAAAACTACTGAAGACTAAAGTTGACCCAATCAAGCAGTATATGTACACTCAGCTTGAGCAGTTACTGACTTACATGATTTTTTTATGCAATATTTCTGGATAGTTTATAATTAATTTGGATCGCTAGAAAGTTTTAGCTGATATGCCATGAATTTTCTCATTGTGATTTGAAAATATTCCCTCACTTTTTAGTTTGACAATGCGTTCTACCTTTTTCAACACTTTCTGCTGGCTGAAGCATGAATGTTGTCACTGTCTATTAAGGACAAAGCTTGTGTCATATAAGTCTTGTCAGCTTTTGGACATTTGCAACAGATGTTTTTCTTGTATATCAATTAATTTGGATATTCTTTATTTTGAGGGCTACACATGAGCTGGTTGTTTGGAGGTGTCCTCTCTGCCCTGGAGGCCTCTGATGTTGACTTGCAATGATCCGCCATTTGCTATAGTTGTCAGTTGCACAGGTACACTGTTCCGGCATATAGTTGCACTGGTACACTGTTCCAACATATTATGCTAACACCTTATCGATGGGATAGAAAAAGTACTGTAGACTTTAAAGTTTTATAAGAGTAATACTTGTCATTTTGGTTTTTTTTTTCTTCCAGCCATTGTTGGTCATGTCAAAGTGCCAATAACAAAACTGAAGGATGTCCTGTCTCACTCCATGCCGTGCAAGTTCAAAGTTCAAGTTAAGATTGGGGACTTCCATCCCAGACCTCAGACAGTATCGGAACTATTCTATGTTTACTGCTTGAAGTGCAAACACTAGTAAGTTCATAATGATTATAATAATAATAACTGTACTTTTGTAGCACATATCCATGCTCTACAGCATGTTCAATGTGATAACTCACAAACATTCTCAGTTCCCAGGAAGCATACAGTTCCAGTTCCAGTTGATGGGTTCTCAGGAGTTTGTGATTGATAGTGCTTATGTCATTTGTGTCACGACGCGGTAGAATCAGACGCTCGTCAATTTTGGGGCAACTAGAGTTATTGGTATTATCTTAAAGCTTGTTCATTCGAACCATCTTTTGATGAAAAAAATACATTCCTGTCTTGATTAGAAGTCGAGATATTGGCGACTGAAGTAGGTCAGGGTCGTCTGGTTTCAGAGGTAAAATTTGTGAGAAAATGGCGCCAAAGTTTGGTGATTCCCAAAGCCTGAGAGCCCTTGGAAACTGAAAATTTACTTTCGTTGTGCCTTTAATCAATGTTTTTCCGTAATTCCACACAGAAATATGTTTTTAAATGGACATAAAAGGTGTTGAGCCAAAAAAACAAAGATTAGAAAAAAAAAATAGTCAAACAGGAGGAAAGATGCCGTTATCTTCGATTTCGTTATTTTAATAAGTATCCGATTGCACTACGATGCCTCACATTAATTTTTTTTAAATTTCTGAGCTGAATTTGTGTTGTGTATATTCAGACTCATTTCCCAAATTAGAGTGAGCTGTGCTTGAAATTACTTTTTAAAAAATTTTAATAATGTATTTTTCACGCCCCCATTGACACAGTTTAGATGATTGAGGAGGCAGGCTTCCGACTCTGACAGTCTGGGTGAACATGAGCTGAGAGGGATACAACATCCCAGCAGAAAGACTGAGATACTCGGAACTCCCCCCCGGGCAGTGATACTCACTGAAGTGTCTTTAGGCCATTCCCAAAGGAGGGATATTAACAAGTTCTTATGCACAGTAGAATTGTGAATGGGCTGATTTATCAATATCATGCTCATACTGTGCCAGAACAACATAGGGGGAACTGCTGCTTTTTCTTTCCTCATCCTTACTATCATCATTTTTCCTCTACTTCTTTTGTATGTTTGTCATCCTCTTGTGAACTGCTATTTCCGAGATGCCTTGATAGTCGAAGCAGACTTTGTGCTGTTGAGGTTAGAGAGGCGAGCAGAGTAAGCCTGATTCCCCGTTTGGACTCCTCTGTTGACATCCATTTCTTGGCGCTCATATGACCTTGTGCAGTTGCAAGCACCGTAAAACCTTACTAAAACTAATAACAGAGGTACTCGATATGGAGTGAAGTGCCTGACAGCTACACCACAGATACCGGTGAAATGACTTCCATAGCCAAAGAAATTTGTATGTTATATGTATGTAATTGTTAAGTATGTACATATGAACATGTTCTATGCTGAACTTTATGAATGATGTTTTATAAACTTCTAAACATTTTCAGTTTCATTTTAAGTTGTGATTGCTTTTGTAAAACTTTATCATCTATTCCTTTTTTTATTTCTTGCTATGCCATTCAGTGAGCAGACTCGACAAGATATAAGAGAAAATCCTAGCAGTGCAGTAGAGCAGCTGTGTCCTGTTTGCCCAGACCAGAAGATGCAGCCTACGATCATTATGATGTTTGAGCTGGTGGAAGATGACTGTGCTGTCATTGCTTACTTGTGGGACACAAATGCTGTAAGTCTCTTTTGAGTTCATCCTAATGGGCAAGTGACATCAGCACGCTCGCTAAGCGCATGTAAAACAAGTGAAGGTTTATGTAACACCTTCCATCAATGTCTTTTCCTTTTACGTAAAAGTGGCGTGGAGGTTTCTGTCCAACCTGGGTTTGGTTGGTTGCCTGTTTTGAGCACATGTAGAGGTGAGTGAACTTTTCGCTGCTGGTATTTGTGATATAGTGTTGAGACACTTTGCTGTCTCACAGCGCAGACCCAAGTTCAATTCCTGAGTGAGGAGAAATTCTCATAGAGTATATAGGTCATTTTGATGTTGTATCCCTCTCAACAAGGGTTGTCCCTGATGGGCAGGATTGAATTATCTACCTCCTGAGTGATCTACATTGTATTGATGGGGGGCATAAAAATACATCTAATTCAAGTATTCTAAACATTCACCATGCACAGGTACCCAGTACACACATTCGTAGTTCACTTGTATTAGGCACTAGAACATTATAATTAAAATTATTCCAGTTTTTGTGATGAGACACTTTTTCTCAGAATGGGTAGTTGGCAGCCATGGTCTGGACAAAACTGTCAAACATAGGATTGGTGATTACTAAGGTGTTGAATGTTCTTTCTTGAAGATTTTTACTGGATCTTGGCGGTGTGATTCGGAAAAACTTATGCTCTATTTAGCATGGTTTTAAGACTTAAAACAAAACTTTTAAAAGGTTGTTTAATGGTTTGCACACTTACTCCTACAGTTACCATTATGTGATTTGACACATTGTATGAGCAGCTTTGTTTGTGACTTCATATACTCACCTGGCCCATGCTTGTCGTTCGTTGTCAGTGTTTATAGTTGCCACTTTTCCGGGAATTCCTTGTCTTGGATACTGAGAGATTTTTTTGTTGTTGTTGCTTTATTACCATCTGTCTGAAGGCATTTGTCGTGTAATGGTTAAGTTTTCTCCCTGTTGCATGTGGAAGATGTGAGTTTCAGTTCCGTGCGCGGAAGTTGAGTGTCTGCATCTGTTTGTTGGGAAACAGTATCCCTATCATCCTGGTTGGTCCAGACAAGCAGATCTGAAGCAGCCCACCTCCCAACTGATCTAGATTGTGATGCTGAGATATATCGTTTAAGACACTGATCTATTATCTATTTGCAGTGGCCGAATTTTGCTATTCAAAAGGCTTTTTAATGGCTGCATCGATCGACATGCAGTTTTCGCCAAAGGATTCTTTAAAATATTCTCCAGAGCATGGCGCCCTTCATTTCTTCAGTTTAGAGACAGTTTTGCTGCAAAAAGCTAAATTTCTTTAATTCGCCGATCGTTTTTGTAGGTCGACGCTTCTGTCTTTGTAATTTTAGAAAATCCGGAGGTGATATTTCGTGAGGCGCATTTTGTTTTCAGAGTATAGATCTAGACCGTATAATTTTTTGCATCTCTCAAGATTTATTGCCCCATTCCAGTAGAGTGTAAATATAGTAGGCCAATGACTTTTAGTTGATATTAAAGCACCGATCGTTCCTTTCATCGAAAGCTTGTATGTTTCAAAAGCCTTGCTCATCCAAGAATGCTTTTCATCCGGTGAAAAACATTGACATGGGGCTAGTTGTTCTATTCCAGAAATATGAAATGTTCTTGACTTTTTAAAAATAATGTGATGGTTGATATATCTTTTTAGATGTTTTATTTAAAAACGAAAATGTTTTTTTTTTCTCAGTTGCAGTTCTTGAACCTTAATGAGCCGCTGGAACTGTTGACCAGGGATGAGACGTTCGCTGATATAAAGCAGTCACTGGACGCTCTCTGCCCCCCTAACTTCACAGTTTCAGAGAGACCCTGGTTTGAATGTTGTATATTTAGTTACAAATGTGGAAACAAAACAAAGTACCAGATTTTCGATACTGTCCTCATCAGGAAGGAGCTCAAGTAAACAGGGGAAAGACAGTCATGAGGCTTGAGGCAGTCTCCAAAGCTAAGGGCTGATCTCACTGGTCAAATGTTGCATAGTCAGTCAAACTGAGGTTTTTGAGGTCTGAAAAATCAAGTATTTGAAAGAAAGGCTTGTCTTGATTGACCAAATGGATAGGTGATTTCAATCCTTTGCGTGTTATTGAATTGTGGTGATGTCTCTGTTCAAGAAAATTGCAATCTGTTTTTGGTCAAATGTGTCAGGAGAGACAATTGGCCGATTTATTCTGTGCCTTTTTTTATGAATTTGGCTGAGACTAAAATGAAAAATTACCGTTCAATTACAAGCTTGAAACCACTTGACAATCTGAAGCAGACTTTTTTTTTACACTTAAAGTTTACAATTTTTATCAACTATGTCTTTGCAAAAGAAAAAACATTTCAGGTCATTTGAGCTGTGAAGCTTTTGTATGTTTTCTCAATTTTCTGGCTATACTGTTTGCATTATTTTAAGGATGCAGTTATTTCTGAGTCGGAACATGTACCGTATGTGAGAAAAGTGATATTGAAAGGCAGCTGTTATGAATTCTTATTGCTACTGCAAATTTTTTTAGTGAGCTTTAAATTTTTCTATGTTCTTGCATAAAATCAAGTTCTTGTTACTCCTATGGGACACACATTAGTCTCGCGTGGTTCGTTCATCTATTTTCATTTTTGTTATTTCAGTTTCAGATATTTATCAATCACATCAGTTAAGCTTTGCAGCTTTATTTTGTTTTGCCTTTAGCCTTCTTTCTGTCCTCAGTTGTTATTTGTGGACCCATTATCAAATTTTTCAGAACTGGGAAAAATCATGCAAAATAAGACCTTTTTTGCCAGATAGATATAGAAATCATGACTTGTTTCAGTTTTCGTGTTTTTATTGTTTTCTGTATAATTGTAAGTTTCAAAAGATGCAACTATTTTTTCTGGAGATGAGCTATTTGTTTTCTTTGTTCGCTTCTACAGTAAGCCAGAAAATTCATTAATGTCATTTTCATTTCCCGAAATGAAAAGAATTGCTTGCTTTTGAAATATTATTTGTGTGTAATATATTAAAGGCCAAAATACAATTCCACTGAACTTCATTTTTTTCTTGAGAGTTTTTGTTTCGTTGATCATTTAACCTTCAATATTTATTAAATGTACAGGTGACATATCATTTGATGGTCTTAGATAAAATAAGACAAAAAAGCAAACAAACAAAAAATTCCTTTTGAATTCGGACCTTATTGAAATATTTTTTTCTTTAATTTTGTGCTTGAATATTGATTTTTAATTCTTTAAGTGTGACTATAGCAGCAATACGCTACATGTACTAAAATTCACTGGAATGCTTGAAAGATTTGTCTTGTTACACTGAGAAAGGGTGTAAACTTCAGTATTGGAAATTTAGCCAATACTCTGTAGCTTATTTCAAGCCCTATGGTATCATGTAATTAATGGAAGTTGTCAATTGTTCCTTTGTATACTGATAAAGCGAAACTAGTCATAGAAGAAAAAAAGCAGGGACAAGTAGGCTTGGAAAGGCTAGCTGCTGAAGTTATGCTCCAGTACTGAGTTGTTATGTGAATTATGACAATTATATAATATTGTGAGGCTATTGTATAGAGGCAATGTTTATAGGAAAAATATGTTATTAATCTCAGCTCAATGGCTTTGATTGGCATCAAAACTTTCGCCACTAAGTATGGAACTACTTTTTACCATTATAATTCATCCCCAAAGCCAATGGCTCTTCAGGTATTCTCCATTCTGGGGTTTGGCTCAGGGACTAGAAATGGAAGAGAGCTGCTACCGGTGCGCCTTTGCAAGATTTGCGATGTCTTTTATGTGCTTCCATGAAATGCACCCTATGTGGAAAAGCATTCAATGTACGTCATTTGTGTTATATGATGATTGGTCAGCAGGCTCTCTGGTGTGGTTTGCTCCTTCTTTCTTATCGCATCCTCAAGCTCTCTTCCTTATCTTTTCTTTTTGCATGTATGTTACTCTCTAGTAACACCTCTGATCTTCGGTGCTTATGTGACTTAATTTTGTTGCAGGTGCCGTAAAACCTTTACTAAAGCTGAACTGAGAAATTGGTCAATAGCCATCCATACCAAATTCCTGTTCTGTTTTGTTTTTTAGGGGAAAATTGTAGAATGTATAGCTCATTTATTACAAATGTACTACCATGAGCTCTAAGCGAGCGAGCCTAATAAGCCTGAAAAAAAATCAGAAAGAACTTGAAGAACCACTCATGAAAAAGGTGATAAAATTTTATTTTGTCCTTAGTTTATAAGATGAAACAAATTGAAAGTACAATAGGGCGCTGAAAAGTTTGGGATCGGACGATAGCAGCTGGGGTCACTCATCAAAGACCCAGAAGAACTTATGACCCATGCCCAGTATACATGTGCTTCGTCCACAGACCATGGTTTTTGAATTCATTCTATTTAGAAATAAATACTTGAAAATGTTATGTTTTTGAATGGATGACTGGTCTTTTCATTGACTTTAAGTGTGAACACGAGCAAAAGTTAATCCAGAGGCGGAATAATTATATACGTAGGCAACGAACACTCATGTATACTGAGCTATAGAATCAGAGGAAATGTGACTAGTATGGCAGGACAGTGGTAACAAAATGCATTGAGTGGAGTCCACTTGTAATAAGAGGTTTGTTACTAATTTTTAAAACTCTTAATAGTAAACACATTCCTTGGTCCAAGATTGGTTGGTTTAAAATAAATTGTTTTCCATGATCTAGTCATAGTCATCAAAGTCAAAGTTTAAATCAATTAGAGCTGCAGTTTGGTCCCTCGATGACTATTACATAAGTGGACTCCACTGTACATCACAGAAGACGATGATTCTCCGCTGGAGAACAGTGGTATCAAAACAACAAAGCAATGTATGTTGTAAAAGTATAAATATGTCATGAAAGTTTGCAGGAAATACAAAATATAATATTATTTATATTTTTTTGTACATGTACCAGCAACCCGCTCATCTGAAAAGAAAGATTTGTTCGTTAACTTTCTTTATTCTTTGGGACTAACAATCAAATTAAATTTTGCTTGTTGACACTCATTGACAGAGAGTGTAAACTTAATCTTAAATATACTTTTCTGACACTCTGAAGGTAAATGTTTGGAAGTTTAGTACCTGAGGTCGAGTTGTTTCTAGAATACTTTTCCTCTGTTGTTAGTTCCATGTGCTCTAAAAGGTGTCTCTCCCCCCCCCCCCCCCCCTCGGGCCTGTTTTGTATACAAATAAACGTCGTCCTATTACTAGTAAATTGACAGGGGATAAAACCAACATAAACTTGGCAGTAGTAAAGTTTATATTGTCCCTTGTATATATATATGTAAGATTTGTTTGAATGACATACCCTGGTTCAAATTATCATGATAGATGATATCATTCTATTTAATTCAGTACTTTTGATTTAGTTTTAGACTGAAATTTAGAAATGTTGCATTTCCATGTCACCTTAATGGTCATGGTGAAACTTTCAATCTCTCTTCCTTGTCAGGCTAGGGAAAGTAACAAGTTGAAACAAATTCATCGAGAATAATGTCTGTGCAGCTCCCTCTTTTTTCTTTCTTTCTATCTTTTTTGACAAAAAAAGTGGGGGGCGTGTGGTAGGAGAGTTTCCATCCCTGAACCTTGGGTAGGCATCTCATCTTCTGAGCGAAGGACGAAAATCTCGGGTGTCTTTGTGAACGTTGCACACAAAAGACAGCTGAGAGTTGGAGAAGAGTGGGAAGCCTACCGTGACTCGTGTCTTCACAACATTTTGAATTGACCACTGTCCACGGACCTGAAAAATACATTAACGATGACTGCCCGGATTGGGAGGGTAATGCCAGTACATTATATACAAGTGTAACATCTGCCGTTCTCATCTCTCATCTTTTTCTTTTTCTGTTACTTTCTAATAAAATCGCTTATCTTCTTCTCTTACATGACCTATTTGTGTTGCATGGACCGGTTAACGTTTCCGTTTAATAAAATTTAAGCAAAAACTGAAGAGAAAAAAAGAACGTCATGAGTGATAATATGGTTTAGTTAGGCTCTTTTCTATTGCACGCAGCAGACATGAGTTCGATTCCTGCGTGGAAACTTTGTTTTATCGACTGTCCACATCTATCTGCTGCTGTGATGGTGTACCCCACTCACCCCGGGCTGACCCAGACAGGTGGGACCGGAACCCCAACACCTAAATGATATATATATAAATACCATAATATCATTTTAAAAAGCTGTCTGAAAAACACGAAAATGGGGCATGTTCTTCATCTTATGGCAGAGGATGATACTCGTATTAATTGTAACTCCTTTCCTTTCTTCTCTTGTTTATGTGTAAATTGACCTTATTTCTGCTATCAGGCTGTTCTCATTAACTGCCGAAACAAGAAAATACGACCTGGTAGCTTCAGAAAAAAAAATGAAAAACCCATATATAAGTACAAAAGTAGAAACATTGTGGGACAGTTTCCCTTGAAATGAATTGGAATCTACGTGTTGTCGTTGTTTCGGAGGAAGCCAAGTACTCCCCATTTTGAAGTTTTAACAAATATATTCATAGAATAATAGTGTAATCAAATTTGCCTGATCCACATAGCCCTTTATAAACTTCTAATTTTCCCTCTATATAACTCTAACAGTTATCTCCGTCTGATGAGCCTCGATGTACACAGCCAAGTCTGGATCCGTACATCAGGCGCAAAGGGGGGGGCGCACTATTTGGTGATGAATATTCATATGTAAAAACCATATATCATATTTTCCTGATGAATGAAATGAATTATCAACAAGTACAAAGTATAAATTCAGTCAAAATGAACATCATAGAATGTATTGAACAAATGAGCCGATGAACAAGGCATGATAACAACAAGTGGTTAGTTAAGTAGAACAGTTAACAGTTTTGATTTTCCTCTACATTTGCGCCCATAGCCTTCAAGCGAGCTATAATAAAGGTAATTTGTTGCCAAAATAACAAACAAGTCTGCGTTCCAAAATGGATAATGTACATGGAAGACGATGAGAGCGGGAAATGGAAGAACTGCGACAATGGGTAGGCTTTAGATATCCTATATAATGACTTGTGTCATTGGACTAGACACTAAAAAAACAAACACAATCTGTACAATTTATTGAACTTGTTCTGTGATAACTGCCGATACAATTCTTCTTCGTTTGTTATGGTGTGTAACCAATGGAGTCCTAATTCCGTCTTGACTGATTCTGTTGCTGTTGGCGAATACGTAAATGGTACAGAGTGGTATATATACTGATCAGACGTGACTGTCCATCAGACTATTAGCATGCGTTCCGTAGCCTCAGTTGGTTTCATGCTGGACTGCGGAGTGGATGGCCCCGGCTCGAATTTCCAACGGGGAATCTATTCCTGAACTTGAGTGTTCTTTTGGCTTAGTCCTATCGGAGTTGAACGTTCTGTTCGGAGGTCTGGGCTTGTATATAACCGTTGCAATGTTGAAAGGGCGTCAAATAATATATTGGTACATGTATACAACATCAACAACTGGCCATCAGCTAAGCATTACTAACGCTACAATTTACAGCAATCTTCATTTACAAGTACAAAATGTACGTGTGTCATATCACGGTCTTGACGGATAGGCTGCTGCTCACTACTGAGAGACATTACGCTAACCTAGAATCTGTCTGCTCTATCAAAATCGAAAGATTATTCGGAGCCGGTATCAAGATATTCAAAGAAAAGACATTCGATAAAGCTTGACATGTTGTGAAACATTTTTTTGCGTCAAATTTCTCACAACTAGTTACTTTGCAGATAGAACATTATAAATTGTAATTCAATGGTAGCGTTTTGTAAGACGCCAACCTTGCAGCACACGAGAAGCGGAGCCTGTTACAGTGTTTATATCTGACGATGCTCGCTTTGGAAGAACCCTCTGCTCCTTCTGCTTTCGTTTTCCTCGTCATCAAATGTCATCTATGCATTTGTCGTAAAGGAATGGATGTGTCCTATCTATAGCTTGTTAAAGTTTGATAGAGCATTCTTGTTCTCAGGTTACACGGCCTGGCTGACAAACATAACTACAGTTTACCCATTGCGCACCTCTTAAAACTTGCACTGTGAGTAGTGCTAAACATCCACCTGGCATTGTAGTATTTCCACCTACCTACGATTTTTCAAGATCTCTTCGAAAAGTGCTACGTTTTCGAAATTTATTGTCTACCCAGTAGGGTGATTAAACTGTTTTTTTTTGGGTTTTTTTGGGGGGGGGGGTTTAAACAGGAGTACCATGAGGTCGCCCCGCGTAAGTCAAAGCCGACCGGAAACGGTGTTCACGAAAGATGTAGGTAAGGTGCTTGAAAAGACCTGATCATATCAAAATCTGAAGTGTCTCTTCAAAACAATCTTCTTGAAGTTGAACTAAAAACATCGAAAAGATCACACAATCTTATAGGAAGAAGAAGAGTAGGGATTAATAAAGTTGTTACATAATCAGTCTATATACGTTAGGCTGGTATACATGTACACGGTTTTCCATTTGTCCTTCGTTTAAATTGCTCAAAGACAAGACTCATGCTAATCGGTGGAGAAATGGCAAGACATGCCGACATTTGTCACATGATTTGTGTTCAATGCGTCATACAAATGCAATAACAAACATAATAAATTTAAGTTTCAGAACTGTTAATATTACAACAATGCACATCCTCAAAAAGACGTTGCCTTCCCCATACAGAACACACGTACCACTTTGACAAGACAAGCGTTGGAGGAGAGCACTCAAACAATCATTGTTCATTGCCTATTCGTCAATTAATAGACATGCAAAAGACCGGTTTTTTAAAGTCGAAGTTCATACAACAATCGGTTCTTAAGTAAACTTGTAATTTAAAAGACTTACTATGGCAGGTTGGAGGGTGCCACTGGTAGTACCAACAGCTGTTCTTTCCTTGTGGTATTTCTGCCTGTCTTTTTTCCCATGTACTAAATGATCATTTTTGTATTGATATTCTTCTGTTTAATAAAACAAACAAATTCCACAACTAGTTATTGGGTCTATTACTTCTGTAAAAACCGGTTGTCGAACAAACTGCATGGGAGAGACAATAAAAACAACGGTTGTAGGTTCGGCAATCCACAGAAGACCCGGTTATTGAGTCAATAGATCATACACCACACGTGTATTTTAAGTATGTACAAGTTGCTGAGACAGTAGGTGACGTCACACAAACTCGGCCTTGGACTCGTGACGACGTGCCTTCAGTTCATGCACTCTGCTAGTTCCCGTGTTTTCCTCCTCACCATCCACCTTCCAGTCCTTCACCTTAGATAATGTGCTGTAGATGACAAAGTTTTTATTAACGGAATCGTTTCTCCCTGGAGATGTAGCGGTACTGTTCAATGTCTCATTCATTGGTTTGCCGGGCGGAGAAGATATACTCTTCTGACTCGGAGCAGCGCCCATCTGCTTTACTTTGACACTTTGGCGACTGGAAGATTGTGGGTTGTTTGCCTTAAAACTGTTAGAAGGCATTGGGGGTGGTGGAGGAGGTGGGGGTGGCGGTGGTGGTGGTGGTGGTGGTGGCGGAGGTGGTACTGATGTTGGCATCTTGGCGACTTGTACAGGCTCTGTGTTGGCTGCAAGGGATCTAACATTCGTAGCAGCTTTCTGCGGTGTGATGCTGGGAATTGTACCAGAAGTTACCGACTGTGTCGAGTCTCGAGAAGCCATCGATGGTGTTGGTTCTGATGGTGCCTGACTCGTTTCTATCTTTGGACTCTCTTTTGCTTCTCTCTTTGGCTCACTCACTCTTTCTGGACGTCGCTCCAGTGTTGTTTGAGGATTAGGTATTGCAAAAGGGAGTGCTTGTTTTATAAGCACGTCTTGAAGCTTTTTTATTTTATCTGTTGCTTTGGAACTGCTGAGAATGTTGTCGGCGGAATAGGACCTGCTTGCTTTACCCCAAAGAGGTGAGTTTGTTCCACTGGAATTTGTTTGATCATTTTGATTAGCATTTTCATCCAAACTTCCAGTTTGAGACTTACTGGAGCTGTGTTCACGGTCTGATACGTCATCTTCCTCCGGCCATTGCGCATTTTTGTTTGGAGTCGACTGGGATCGTTTTAGAGCGTTGAGAAGAGGAAACCCTCCGTTATTGAGCGAGGTGTTCAGGACATCTGCGAGAGATCTCGAGATTTCCTTTGATTCCGAAAGGTGCTCCTCCACGTCGTCAGCAAATGCAACACTTTTCTGACTCATTGATCTGTTACACGTTTTCGTTTCCGTTTGACTAGATGTAACATGTTCTGTTTGAGATTTGGTGACCATTTCATCCTCCGATTCTGAAGAGTAATCAGCAGGTATATTGTCGAGGTCATAGTCACCCCCTTGGAAAATAGAATCATTCTCTGATGATATATTTCCTACAGAGGTGAGACTATGGATATCTTCGTTGTTTCCACAGCAGTAAAAGTTCTTTCTCTTGTCAGAGCTGCGCGTCTGTTGATTTTTTTGTTTGTTCACTACATCAGACGCACGGTTCTTTTTCTGATATTTAATCTCTTTGCTCTTTGAGCTACTCTCTGACACTCTTTGGAGTTTTGCCGACCTCCTTAGAGTCCGGGTCTTGCCGCTGATATCGTGTTCGTCTGAGCTGTAGGTGCTACTTTCGCTCATCCCTCTTGCTTTTCCATCTACACCCTTGGATTTTTTCTCAAGAGTGCCCAGGTTACTACCTGATTTTCTCATGTCTTGAGGCTTTAGTTTGACTTTGTCCCTTTTGTCACGGTTCTCCGAGCTGAAGGAGGAGAAAAAATCGGAATCCCTGACAAAAGATTCAGTGGAGGAGCTCTGACGTCGATTACGAGACCTCTCATTACTGCTATTGTCATTGTTGTTGGCCTCCTGCGTTCTAACATTCCTGCCAGTTTTACCTCTTCCCCTTGGCCTGTCCGTGCTTTGATAGTCTTCATCCTCAGATATGCCTGACTCGCTGGAGCTATAGTCTTTTTGAGGCGTTGGCGGGCGCGCATCATCGAATCTCGACATTTGTGATTTGGTGAAGTACGTTTGATCTTCGACATAACCGTCGTAGTCGGGTGGTATGACGTCACGCCAGTCCACCGGGCCACTGCGCACACTCATGGCATCTTCATAATCCATTCTGCCCGTTTTGAGCTCATGCCACGAGGGAAGATACACGTCGGATAAGCCCCGAGCCTCTGACATACCCAGCCGCCTGCTTATAGTCATGGTGGACCCTTTCCTCAGCGTTGTCATCTGTTCGCTGGGTCGCAGGGGGCGCGGTAGGGAGTGGGACGTCCTCATCTGATGTCTTGGCATGAACTCCGGGGAGTGATCGGGAGGCGGAGCGTTGTCCTGGAAGGAGCCATATCGCTTGGAGGTGACGAAGAGCGGTTTGACGAGGTGGTTAGCGAAGTAGTAGGACGCGTCTCCGGCTGCAAACGAAGAGTTGAGCCTGTTTCGCTGATGACGCTCGCTTTGTGATGACGCTCTGCTTCTGCTATCTCTCGACCTCAGTGTACTAGTATGTTGGCCATTGTTGTAGTTGTTGTTGAAGTCGTCCTCGTCGTTCTGCGTGCTGCTGTCGTCGCCGTCGTAGCGACTTTTCCCCCTTGAGGCAGCGTCGCTGTGGGTGTGGCGAGGGCTGGCTTTGGAAAGAGGGGTCTTCCCTCCTAGACCCTCGTCTGTCGTCTCGTCGTAGTCCTCGCCCTTCTCGTCTTCGTCTTCCTCTTCGATTGACGACAGCTCATCTGCCTCCTCGTCGTCCTCCTCTGTGATGTGTCCGAGCTGGTGCTGAGTACTGGGAAGCCCCGCCCCTCGTCCTTGAGGGAAGTTCAGGTGTACAGGACCCGTGTCTCCATATCCGCTAAGGTCACCATGGTAGTGGGGAAGGATGGAGAAGGGGAAATGGGAGAGGGAGTTGGAGTTGGAGAGAAAAATGAAAAACAAAAGATGCATTAAATCACAAGACGCCAAAGGAGATATGGGTATGTAAAGCATATACGTTGTTTACTTTACTCGATACATTTTGCAATGTGTGTGTATATATATGTGTGTGTGGTGTGTGTGTGTGTGTGTGTGTGTGTTAGTGTGTGTTTGCAAGCATGTGTGTATGAGTGTGTTTGTGTGTATGACAAAGTGTGTGTGTGTGTGTGAGAGAGAGAGAGAGAGAGAGAGAGAGAGAGAGAGAGAGAGAGAGAGAGAGAGAGAGAGAAAGAGAAAGAAAGTGTATTGACTTGTTGAATGTACATGTATATGCCCCTCCGTATGTGTATTTTATTTATAAGTATAGTTTTATACAACTCTTCGAAGACAGTTATTGCTAATTATACAGTATTCTAAACTAAATGAACACAGATCCCACACTGCAAACAATCGTGAACGTATTCGTTTACGAGGACGTGCACATCACTTCGTACGGCAAACTAGATCTAGTAGAGCGAAGACACGAAAATGCACCAGCTTGTGACAATGGCCCCCACCAACTGCTCGTGTCTATAAAACTTGACCATCTGAAGACATTTCGAACGCATGGAGCTTTAAAAGGGTTGCGCGCAGTAAGTTTCGAGTAGCTTGGAGATGTCTTGCGATCGAACAACGAAAGCTTTTATTAACTTGCTCGGATACACGTACAGCTAGTATAGTCCGCTCTTTTTCGGAAAGGACGAGGACTATGAATAACGAAACTAGGTACATGTATTCTCTCAGGTATTGAGCAATTTTTGATGATTGTTAAATCATTTTGTTAAAATACAGAAGTGACTTGAAAGGTCAGCAAGAACGAATTTTTATTATTCTTGGTAGTCCCATTGCTGTTGCGCACATGGTATTGTTATGGCCTAAAGCCTAGATTCAAATTACAGCGGCCTAATAAACCATGACAATTTGTGACAGCAGCACAGAGGACGGGGTCGAATGTTTTGTTGATACATGGATATGAGAGAGAGAGAGAGAGAGAGAGAGAGAGAGAGAGAGAGAGAGAGAAGAGATAGAGAGAGAGAAAGATTGAAAGATAATTGTATAATGTGTAGCCATTTACTCTGTCAATGTGACACTCTCTGTACACATTTCTATCAAGTTTCCATCAATAGAATAATCTGCTTCATGGACATTTATTTATCATCTCAATCTGCTAACATGTTGTGAGCAGCTGAAATGATCATTCTCCCATCATTGAATGAGTGCAAAATTACTGAAACAAACTACATTTTAGTAGGATATGCCGCGGCCATTTACCACAACCAATACCGGAAAAGTCAGAGTGCTTTTTCAATGTACATTACTATTTTTATCCCGTTGGCCTGTATTTCTATAGAGAATTGATTTTGTTTCCTTTCATACAGTCAGAAGTTACTAAAGAAAGTAACTGAAAGTTCCTGGAGCAAAAAGACATAATAATGAACTTACCATCTGTGTCCGCCCAAACGCAGAGCTCTCTTTACAGCCGACAGCAAACGACGAAATTTACTCATTGTCTCAAACTTGAGAAAAATCACACGAATTAAAGATAGCGGAAATGAATCTAATAAATATGACCCATGATATTATGAACTCAGAGTTGTTCTGAAATATATAATATCCGTTTGCCTGTTTCCTTTCCGGTTGTCATTAAATCTTGAAATAAATAGAAATCCTAGTCGGTCTTGAGGTTATCCCAATTTGCATTAGTGCCTTTTAGCTTAAAAAAGATTTCTTGTCGAAGAACATTGTGGTAGTTCTTGTTGCTCTTCTTGACTCGGACTGAACTTCCCAACTGGCGGCCACTTTGTGGTTAATTTGACAATGAATGGTCCCGGTGACTTTTAGCTGGATAGGTTACTTTCCCTACCACCCGGAGATGTGCGGTGAGGGGTCATAAAAGACGGCTGGTATCTGGCGATTTACCCGGTTGATCTACCCTCGTTAACATTTTGATTGGTCTCCTTTCACCTTTAGACACGCGAGATAATATCACCCTCCCTTTCTTTGCTCGCTTAAATGTTCGACTGAATTTCCCTACCTTGACGACTGGTCTTTTTCTTCTTTAAGTTAATTGGTTTAACACCGTTTGTCCCACATGGTAGCGTCTAGTGAAAACAAAGGCAGCGGTATAGCTGTACATTGTACTTAAAGCGTTAACGTTTCTTTTTCCGAACTGATGGTGTTGTTTTCCCTAGAGTAGGCCGACATGTGAAAGACTCTTGTAAGAACGAGGAGTTCTCAGACCCACATAAACTCGCTGTAGGGAAGGAGAGGACACGTGAGCTTGAACATTGTACGAGAGTGAAAGAAACAAAACAAATAGGTTAAAGGATGGAGGGAGGGATTGGGGGGGGGGGGCTGTATTTGGAATGAAAGGACAAAGGGAGAACAGCGACAACAGTAATATGATATGTACCCTTCTTTTAATAATCTAAAAGCAATATTGTACATCGTACTAAAAGCTACTTTGCTCTTCAATAATACAGTCTAGCTGGGCCCCCTTTCGATGAAAGGAATGATCAGTGCCTTAACATCTACTGAAAGTCATAGGCTTTCTGTATTTACACTCTACTGGAATGGAGTAATAAATCTTGAGAGATGCAACAAATTAGAAGTACTAGATCTATACTCTCAAAACACTTCCGGCACTTCCGCTGTGAAGAACAGCAACGCAGATTTGTTTCGTTTCTCAGTGGAATAATCACAAAGGCCAAAGAAAGACGGGAACTTTTTGTCAAATATTTATTTTCTAAATTCAGGAAATGAATAAATAAAGAATCGGGCTCCTTCATGGGGACCTATCTATCTTTTTGCAGATACTTGCCAATTTTAAACTCTGTAGCTGTCGTAGTTTTATAGGGAAAATGTCACATGTGTTTTCAAGTTGCCAAATATATAATAGATTCATACTCTCTGACGCTGAGCTCTGTTTGGTCTTGACGGGCAGGGTCAAAGTAGTTTTCTGATTGTGTGAGAGAGGCGTAAAACTGTGATACTTGATTCATCGCTATGTCCGTTTTATTCTTTCTAACAGTGTCCTGATCTTATATCAGCATTGACCCCTCACTTACCTTTAATTAGTTGATAAGGATAAATAGATAGATAGATAGATAGATAGATAGATAGATAGATAGATAGATAGACAGATAGATAGATAGATAGATAGATAGATAGGTAGGTAGGTAGTGAAGGGGGGG
>NW_004797532.1:724468-726041 GCF_000002075.1 Aplysia californica
AGAGAGTGATGTACTTGGCTTCCACGTGAGAAGTTACGTACTTCCTCTCTGGTTACTTCGAACGTGCACGTCACGGGAACTATCAATATTATTATTGTGGTAGGTTTACACTAGGATGTAGCGGGAACTATCAATACTATTATTATTGTGGTATATCTACACTGGGACCCCGGTCAAACATTTCATGTTGTTGATCTATTTCAGGAAATGTAAATCTTCGTTTAACTGCCCATTTCTTCGAGTCACCGTGACGTCGAGAAATAATTATAATAATTGTTTGGAAATAGACGACGACGACAACAAGAACGACAACGATGATGATGATGATGATGATGATGATGATGATGATGATGATGATGATGATGATGATGATGATGATGATGATGATGATGATGATGATTCGTTAAATCTTATTTTCTATTCCCTCTCTTCAATGTGTTCAGGGCGAGAGCACGGTCATCGAGGTCTATAATAATATGTACGACTAACTCTGTTAAGTATGTATTGCTATCTTACCGATAGTTTACGACTGGGGCTAAGAGAAGCCCTGATAAAATTAAGGCTAATCGCCTTATTTCTGGTGGAGGGCGTGGTCCTTTGGGTTGTGCTGGTTGAGACCCGTATGATGGGATGAAACCAAACGCAGAATAATATTATTATTCCATGCAGTTGATGGTGTGTTGTGTGTAGTCGATGATATTATGATGAAGGAACAGAAAAGTGCCGAGGGCTGTGAATTTAGAAGTTTGTTTTTTTCTCAAACCTCTTCTTTTCTTCTATATTTTGGTCCCCTTAAACACTCTGTCAGATCAATCTTTAATGTTAAGGTTCTCAAGTGGGTTGACATCAGTGTCGGGGTCGTCAAAATCTTACCCAATTTCGATCGCTTAGAACTGTTAGAAATCTTCCTCAATTTCGAACTACTCAGAACCGTCAGAATCTTACCTAATTTAGATCACATAGAACAGTTTCGACCCTACCTGTTAGGGGCAACCCATACCGAGAGGGATAGAACATACTTGTAACTAATAGGATAGCGGAGGTCTAATTAAAAAGTCATTTTGATATCCATAGACGTGTCAGTTCAATGTGTCTATTTGCTCCGCTAAATCCGCAATCCGACGTAATGTCTTTTAAAGAACATTGAAGTTTGCGTAGTATGAAAGGAACAAGTTCCTAAATCTAAAGACACTATATTCTTTTTTTTTTAAAGCCGAGTGTCCTCACAAGTCGCGAGTAACTGTTAACTCATTGGAAGCTTGCATTCTGTTCATTCTACAACGTTTGAAGACGCTGTTTTAGGCCACTTTACAAAAGAAGCATAACTTCCTTATTCATACAGGTTTTTCGATTTTCTTATCTTTATTTGGAATTTCTATAAGGCAGGTAACTTAATGCATACTACGAAAAATGCAGATTCGTGTTCCTATCTATGATGATAGTTTGAACTGTGCGGCAACATTGCCTTTGGTCTGCTGCAAATCGGTTATAATAATTATTTGTTATAATATGTCGACTACCGGTACGATCTGAAAGAGTTTAAACAACATGAGAGAAGAAATGGTGGGGGTGG
>NW_004797532.1:726674-728258 GCF_000002075.1 Aplysia californica
CTCCTCCTCCTCCTCCTTCCCCCCCTGCTCGCGCCTTCCCGGTTCTGCTACTCTTTAACGAACAGCAAAGGATTTTTATTCAACTTTATAAAATCATGAATAGTAAATCTTTACAGCACACTAATTTCCAAAAAGGTACGCTTCATTTAATGAGGAGGGGCCATACTACCAACGACGTATAACGTAGTTTACGGGGTTTCCTACAAATCACAACATTTTAAAATGAAATATATCTGTTGGAGATCCAAACTCAAACAAGAGATTCTTTATATGTTGCGGGATTTGTGTTTTCACGTGAGTAACCTCATCTCCCAAGACGTGTCAGTTCTGCACTTATATTTGCTTTGAAATAGCTGCAGTACTTGGTGAAATTTTTGTAGTATCTTCCAAACACTGCGGTATGGAACGATTATCCTAAAATTAAAAGCGTGATCAAATACCTGACGTCAGCCCAGATGGCGAGTAACCGTTAAGACATAGACAGAGGGGGAGAGAGGAGAAGAATCGCGATTTACCCCTCTCTGACATTCCAAGATAAATATTAGATCTATTTGCCCAGTCTCACAACAGATCTGGGCGGTCCAATGTCTGCGTGCGTGTTTGAACGGACAAAAAACCACGGCCCCATGTGGGGCTAATTATGTGTGGATGCGGGACTGAAGGGACCGCCGAGTTCAAGGGCGGAAGGAAACGCGCCAATGAACAGTGTGAAACTACTTCTTTTTTAAAAGTAAAGAGTGGTACGTTTTAACTTTTAGAGGGGCGGGTTGGGGGTTGGTACTGTTAGGTCCCTGCATGAGGGTTTGTAGGTAAGTAGTCTATAGTGTTACGTGTAAGTAGGTCTACAATAGGTTGGGTTGAGGCTATTGACTTTACTTGTTCTCCGACTTGTGTGTTTTGTACGATTACCAAGTGTAATATAATTGGTTATGTATCTAGTTTGAACATTATAATCAATGTTTAGAATGATTCATTTATATAATATAGGAGTGAATGTCGCTCAGTTTGTAGGTGTAAACATGACAATGTGCTTTAGTGAATACTAGAATCTATGTGCTTGGAAGAGAGGGTGTGTGAGGGAATATGAAGTAAGTGTGTGTACATGTGTGTGTTTGTGAGTGTGTGTGTATGCGTGTGTGTGAGAGAGAGAGAGAGAAAGAGAGAGAGAGAGAGAGAGAGAGAGAGAGAGAGAGAGAGAGAGAGAGAGACAATTATGACAAAGGAATATAACTCTTGTTCACACACTCACACTTTGTGCTTCTATAATCTACAGTCAAAACTGCCTAACACGGCCACCCATTGTTGAGGAGAAAAGTCTCCGTCTTAGACAGATGTGAGTCTTACACTGTGATATTATAAGATAAAAATGCGCAAGGGGGGAAATGGGAAGTGGTCGTTTGCACAGGTGATTGTCTTGTACAGGTGGCTGTTAGAGGCAGATTCGACTGGTTTCTCTCTATCTTGAAACGAAACAACGCCCCTCCCAAAAAAACAACAACAACCCAACAAAAAACAACCCCCCCCCCCCCCCACCAAAACAAAACAAAACAAATTAAAAAAAAACAACACAAAAACAACACAAAA
>NW_004797532.1:729726-731185 GCF_000002075.1 Aplysia californica
ATCGACAAAAATGGGGCTATGCAGATTTAATGTTTGTATCCATCTAGCATGTGTGCTAAGGTGCGTGTGTGCGTATGCATCTGTGTATGCTTGTGAGAAAAGAGAGAAAGAGAGAGAGAGAGAGAGAGAGAGAGATAAAGAGTGAGAGAGACCGGGGGAGGGGGAGGCAGACAAAGGACTGTCGGGAGACACACGAATAGACACACAGATGGACAGAAACAAAGAGACAGAGAGGGTCAGAACTGAACACACAGCCATTTAGAAATATAGAAAATAGACCAAAGCACAAAATAATTAGCTAAAGAAGGACGTCCGCAATCTCAACTTGCTACTACCACCTCTTCCAGAAAAAAAATACTTAGGAAAATAAACCGTATTTCTTTCACTCAAACAATAATGATTACCCTTTTATTGTCAGACTCAAGATTGTCTTCTGTCTGTTGGAACCAGTGAGGAGCAGACATGAGAAAACCCCCAGCATTCTAACGTTCTATAAGTAGGTCGTTGCTCTTTTTGGTTTTGGTTTTCACAATCAACCCCCCCCCCCCCCTCCTCCCCATCAAATTTCTATCAGTACCTCGACCCTGCAAAACCTCATACCCCTTTCCGATTTCCACTTACCATCATTCCCATCCCACTACCCTCACACAGCATATTAATCCCACCCTGTCCCATTTCCCCCTCCTCCCCTCTCTTATACGTGCTTTACACACGGCGTGAGAGAAAGAGTTCATCTTCCTTTCTCTCCGTGTATTTTGCCAATTACTAGCCACCACTTAATACACCCAGACATTTCAACTTTTAGAACGAAGACTCATTTTATCTTTGCTAGTATTTCGAGTAGAAGAACTGTTACTAACATCTGGTTTGAGTTAGACACAAAGAGTTTTAGAACCCAGTGCATGGTGCACTCTGCTTTGCCGTGCGGAATTTTTTTTTTCAGACCCTACGAACCTTACTTAAAGTGCACGAAACCAAAGGAATACAAATCCACGGGAACCTGCTACATGCTTTTCAATTATACTCCTAAACTGTCTCAACATCAAAGTAAAAGACTGGTATATCTCTGAAGCCAGTGCAAATACGTGGACTGCTGTAGGCGATTAGCATGCCTCATGCACTTCGTCTGCTACGTGCTGGAAATGGAGTGAATGTGATGAGAGACGTCTTCAAAATAATAATTATTATCCTTTGTTACCACCGGAGCAGCATTGAACACAAACTCACTCATGTGTTAATTTTAGTAGTAAAACACACGCGCAGGCGTTCAATGTCATACTTCGTTGCTCAGAAAAATTATACAAGGTAAAAATGTAATTGTACTCACATCATATTATCGTCACATGCACATACGCAAGCTCACATGCACCACACTCAACACACATTATACCAAACACACAGGAACGTACACATGCACAAACACACACACACACACACACACACACACACACACACACAA
>NW_004797532.1:733297-734948 GCF_000002075.1 Aplysia californica
CCCCCCCCAGCATATTTCAATCGTTCAGTGTTTCAAAAGTTTTCAGGACTCTTCTGTATCTTGTTTATCCCTATTGTTGGACGTTCTCATAATTATTCAGGCCCTTTACACTGTCATCTTATTATGAAGGTTGTTTTCCAATGTCTGTATATCTATTTTTCCAGCTGGCTATCTTTCTATCTCAGTCTGAGCGAGTATGTGGGTATGTGTTTCGTGCCCTTCTACTTCTACTTTTTTGTAGCTCCCTCCCTCTCTGTCGGCTTTTCTCTCTTTCTCTATCCTTCTTTCTCATCCACTCTATCGTTCTATCGTTGTCCGATTTTTAAAAATCTAGTTGTATATTTTTTGTTTTATAAAATTCACTGTCTCATAAATTAAATTTTATGGAATTGCATTCGTTTAACTGTAAGGCTATTTTAGTGGTATGTGCTCGAATTTAACGCCCATCTCCTGTAGGGCCGAGCCAAATGGGTAATTCCTTCTAAGTGCTCTCCTAAGAGCACAACGTCGGACCGGGGCGAGTTCAGAACCTCAAACTCACAATTTCCGATTGTGTGTCCAATAGCCTTACCACTTGACTGCAGACGCCATTTTAGACAACTGAACTCTAGAGACTTTAGATCTATTAATTATAGATAAAAGTTTTTATTTAGTAGCCAGAAAACAGTATAGCTATCACATGTCATTTCTCTTTCAATTATTTCACGGTACTAGACTTTTCTTCCAAAAAATAGGTCTACTTGAACTGCAATTTAAAGCACAGTTTCACTCCCAATGTAAGATTATGCAGCAAGTTTTGTGCTTGAGTTTGCTACGATTTAGGTAATTATTATCAATAGACTGCTCCGGTTAACAAACGTATACCCTCACACAGAATGACGAAACATTCCAACCAAGTGTTAATGGCTGTGGGTCGGCATGTCGTCCTCGATGTCTGACCAAACAAGTTGTACAATCCAGGTGCTGTGAGGGTTAATCCGATGGCCTACAAGCGAGAGCCGTGAGCAAAGTGGCATGAAACGGCTCCAAATCTGTTTGCCCGGACGACAGCCTCATGCAATCGGCACACAAACATGGTTTTGATGGAGGGAGCTTTGACGTTGTACCCCGTCTACCGTACTCTAATGGAGGGAGCTTTGACGTTGTACCCCGTCTACCGTACTCTAATGGAGGGAGCTTTGACGTTGTACCCCGTCTACCGTACTCTATACCCTTAGGAAGATCGAGTGTTTCTCGCATTTTCCTTTCACATTCAAAAAAAGAAGGCAACGTATAATAATGGTGTTCTGTACTTCTTGACACCCGAGAGAGTGAGAGATGAGAAATGCATGTTCACTGATGGAGCCTTCACAGAAGATTTGGAGATGGCAAGATTTTCATAAAACGTGATATTGATATCATGTTTATAAGACAGAAACAAAAGAGCAGGTTCAGTTGCAGACGTCATTCCTCAGTGATTATTCAGTCAGCGCTCTGGTTGTACAAGAAGCCATACTTCAGCTTTTCAGTTTTTGTTCAATGGAATCACAGACACACAAAAACACGCATGGGCCAACACACTGCAACGTATGCACATGTAAAGAAGTGTGTGTGTGTGTGTGTGTGTGTGTGTGTGTTGTGTGTGTGTGTGTGTGTGTGTGTGTGTGTGTGT
>NW_004797532.1:735412-737229 GCF_000002075.1 Aplysia californica
AGAGAGAGAGACAGAGAGAGAGAGAGAGAGAGAGAGAGAGTGAGTGAGAGAGAGAGAGAGAGAGAGAGAGAGAGAGAGAGACTCACATAGGCTTGAGTATGCATTTAACAAACACAGACACGACAGACGTCTCGTTTACGTTTCTTGAGCTAAGAAATCCACAGTAAAATCTGACCAAATGCAAACAAGGCTGACACAGAAGTGAATCTTGGTGGTAGGAAGGGAACTGGTGGCAGGAAAGGGTTTGAGGAGATTTGTTTTTGTAGGTGGGTTTAGGGTGTGTGGGTGGAGGGAAAGAATAGATTCACTGCAAATTTGCGGGAAGTGGGACCCCATTATCGGAAGACCTGCTTGATTTGAACATCCACGCCATCAACTTTAACGCCAGTTCGGAGACATGCATATACATCAATATTTATCACAATTTACTACACGCCATGATTAAGAAGAGAAAATACTCGAATTATCTTTACAGTAAGACCAGCCGCTGGTGATAATGTCAGGAAATGGAAGAGAATTAGTATGCAGTGCTACTGATTCAAAATCGCTCGATATGGAGAGAAGATGTTTAGGCATAAAAGGCGTTCTTCTGATTTTAACTTCAATTCTAATAGACCCGAGACAAACACCAAGAAACTATATAAACCCATGGGGTGAAACGTTTAGGCACTTTGCCATCGCGTGCAGGGAACATGAGCTCGATTCTCGTTTTGGGAGAGGTTTTTTTTTCGAGTAACTCCGTCTTTCAGCTCGGACATTGTCTCCCTCTCACCCTATGTTTCCCTTTTAAAGGTAGGATCGAAGGCCGCCTTTTTAATGACCTACGTGTATTTTGTGTCTATAGAGACAAAAACTCTTATAATTACATTACAGCCCCCCTCCCCAACAAAAATACAAAACAAAACAACATCAAAAAAGCTAAAGAGAAATAACTGCTCTTGGGGTAATTTCAGACATGGGTCATAAATATTGCAGTCCAGCATAATATCAACTGAGGTGACTCTGAGTCAATGAAAAGAAAACAACTTTTTCGTTTTGATTCTCTAAAAGACGTCTGAGAAATAGGTTGTACTTGGAATGACAATTTCAGCTTTAAAAAATAAGGGAGGAAATGCGGCAACATGGACAGTAGGAGCAAATGTGGCTTTATTGTGGTCTCAGCGCAAACTGCTGAGAGAGCTGTCAAGGGACGGCGTCTCCCTCTGACTCCCACGAAGGGCAATTTAGAATGTGAAGACAAGACAAACAGTTTTTGCTTTTTACGTCACTCCCGAGCACTCCTTTGATTTTTCTTTCCACTTGGATCGTCGGCGTCGACAGTGGGTTTCTCACCGCCAGGGCTCGCTCGCTTGCTGGCAGTCGCTTCTTCAACCCTGTCTACGTGATTTTTTTTATGCTGGAGGCAAACTCGGTAGAAAAGCGTTCTTGTGGGGCTCAGTTCAAACACTAGGAGGCTATGATTGGCCATCAGGGTCCGGCGCGCAGAGGCAACTAGCTGCTAAGCCCCATACACACACGTGACGTTGCCAAACCCGGCGACACGTCGCTAGGACAATCCAAGTGAAGTCTCATCATTCGACCTGGGGGACCTGGGGACAGCTGTAATCGTTTGACACCCCCTACCTCCCCTACCCCGCACTCCCTTCCAGCCCCCATTCTTGTCTACTTTCGTTCGTCGCAAGAAGCATTGCATCCCCGATCCTGATTTCTTTTTAAACTGAAAATGTTGGCTTATACATACACATACACACATACATACATACTCATAAAGCCAAGCAGATACACAGATAGAACATACACACAAACACACACACACA
>NW_004797532.1:738346-740316 GCF_000002075.1 Aplysia californica
CTTCTTCTTCTTCTTCTTCTTCTTCTTCTTCTTCTTCTTCTTCTTCTTCTTCTATAATATGTCCAATAGGTGGGTTATGTTGAGTATGTCTGACCCAAACAGCTTCACGTAGTTGTATTTGTTCGTCATTTTATGTTTTGTCCAGGAGACAAACCACCCACAATAAATTAATTTACGTGATGAACGGATACGGGATGAGTTTCTGCCAACACAGAACCTCTTGAACCCATCCCCGCACTCCTTCACGCCCTGAAGTCAAAGAAAGAAACTTGGATTGCTATACATGTCCCTCTAAAAATGGAAAAAGAAACAACTTTGAAAAAGGAAACCGTAAGACGGTGGTTGAGGCGACCTCTGTCCCGTACAGTGACAAAAACATGTCCAAGCTTGGATGTTAATGTGTACATCGGTGTATAGCCCATTTTCTTCTTTCCTTTTAAATATAAGTGTCTTAGACCCACATCTTCGAAGCTGGTTTCAACCCTGCCTGGCATGTGTCAATCACGACTGAAAGTGATACAAAGTAACAGTAGAAAGCCGAGATACTCGATACAAATTCTTCCCTCACCGGTACCGAGCTCAGATCTTGAGTATATGCACGACGCCGAAGCGCCCAATCGCTGCACAACACACACTGGTATTGCCTTATTTCCTTAGAGAACTATATTTTGCTCTGTCGCTGTTTAATTGTGGTGTAATAGTTAAATTCTTCGCCGGTGCACAAACAAGACGTGAGTTGGATTCTCGAACTGGGTGGGGAAAGATACTTTTATATAATATAGAATACCTCATCTCCGCTAGTTTACTGAGATGTATTCTAGTCAGTGCGGGGTTGGCCCTGACAGGGAGGAATGGAGCAGTCAGCCTCCTTAAAGATTAAACTTGTGTATTGGCGTGTGAAACATTTCCCATTAAAAACAATAATGATTAGTTTTCTTTTTCCTCTCATCACACTCCAGGACTTCACCTCGGAAATAACCGACTGTGCACTGATAGGCGGGCGTTCAATTCTCACAAAAACCAAGTCTTTGTTAGAAACTTACCTCCGTCTCGGCAGCTGATTCGGTAGCCTCGTTACACCATTTTGTCTCATCTGCATAAGAAATTCTTGCTCAAGTCGAGGTAGACTCACCATGCGAGAGCCTGGGAGCGGGTAGAAAAGAATGTCATTATCATGGCTGCTTTGCTGAGACTGTTTTTTCTGACGTAACTTCAATAAAAAAGACTAACTGCCGAGCTTCCTTGTGCATATTTTTATGTGTAGCACCGTCATATGTACCCTCCTCCTCCCCTGCTCCTCCAACTCTTTCCCTTTCACATCGTCCTCCTCTTCATCCCTTTCTCCTTCATGCTCTAATCATCCTTCGCCTCCTTCCCTTCCTACTGTTGCCTCGTTCTCCTCAACTTTTCCCCCTCCTCCTTCATGCCCCCCCTCCCAAAGAAAAAATAATAAATCGAACGTTTTCATCTAATTATTTATTTATACTACTGTTTTGAAAATGCACAAGACTCCCTTTTCTTTATCTATGTTATGTAACATGATGATGATGATGACAGTGATGATGATGATGGTGATGATGATGATGATGATGATGATGATGATGTCAGTGACCACTCACGCAAGGACTGATTGAACAGATGCTGGGCTCTCGGGTGGGTTTCCTCGCCTCTCCTCAACGCCCCAGAGGGCGGGGCCTGTACCAGGATGAACTCTCCCCTGAACAGGCCCTTCTCCCCATCACGTGGTAGTCCCTGGGTCAAAGTCGAGGCCCAGCGCGGCCATTCTTGAGAGGATCCCTGCGGCGGAGGCTGGAGTCCCTTAAAGGCAGGATGTTCCACGTCCGGCCGGGAGGAGTTTTGTCCCATGCTGGTTCAACTGCGGCAGACAATACGGATGTAATAAACAAAATAATGATAACTACTACTACTACTACTACTACTACTACTACTACTACTACTACTACTACTAC
>NW_004797532.1:743624-745321 GCF_000002075.1 Aplysia californica
TCTCTCTCTCTCTCTCTCTCTCTCTCTCTCTCTCTCTCTCTCTCTCTCTCTACCCTCTCTCCTTCTCGACCATGCCTATTTCTTGGTCTCCTGCGTCCTAGCTCTGTCCCTCTCTTACCTCTCTATCTCTCGTACTCCAGCTTCCTCTCTGTATTTCTCTCTGCCTCCCCTCTCCCTCTTTTTCTCCCTTTTTCTCTCTGTCCTTCTCTCCCCCAAGCTCACCTAAAGTCAACAACGCATAATTTACGGTTCCTATCGTCTACCTCAGCAGACATCGAGGGTGAGGTCTCTGTATGACACTCTTTTTTCAATGAGGTGGGTCAGATTCTCCACACTAGACAAACCCTACTTTACAAAATAAACTGCACAAAAAGATACAATACGTTGGTCACTTAAAACGAAACCAGATCTTTGGGAAAAAGGGGCTTCAAGGAAGGATGTGGGACCGGAGAAGCAGGGGTAGACAAACAGTAACATGGGTGGACAGCATTAAGACATGAAATGGCCTGGGTATAGCTGAATGTGTAATTCGGAACATCGCGACCGTGTCGGATGGAAGGTCAATACACGTCAAGCTGTGAGTCAGAGATGACACTTCTCCCCTGCTCCCGTTATGCAGATGTTTTAGACACCCCTTGAAATATTTATTAACAATCAAACCCCCCCCCCGAAAAAAAGGCCACAAAAAACTCAGAAAAGAAGCAAGAACAAACTACCAAACTTTCAAAGTAACACCTCCACAACGGGTATCGTATTGAAATGAGAGAATTTGTTTTAAAAATCCACGGAATATTTACTTGTATTTTTATTCGGATTACTGTAAAGTCGTTCGTGATTGGTTTGGAACACCAGAGCAGCTTTTCTGCTTCCGTCATCATTGTTGTGTTGGTTTTCTTTTCCTTCCCAATTAACCTTTCCATTCTCATCATTTCTTGTGCCAACAATTATTCGATGTAGCAGTTTCTAAGGGATCGTGACCTTTTTCAACCAACCTCAAATTACGACAGCTTTGTTAGCCTGCATATCAATACGTCTGACAGTGTCTGTTGCTTTAGAGGAAATATTTCATAAGTTTAAGGGAATGAAAAAATGTGTTTTTCTCTTTTTGCAGATAGAAAGAATACGTCTAAAAGGTTAGGCTATCAGAGGCTATTTATTGTTGTTGTTGCTAATTGCAAAGAGGTTCCCTTAGTGGTAATTAGGATTTCTGCAAACTTTATCGTTGCTGTTTTATCTCTATTGAGTTAAATGGAGCACCGCTTGTTTAACCTAACATGAAAACACAATGTGAGCAGGAAAATAATGTTTGTTTGTGAGAACTGATAACCCTGTAACCGTCATTACAGAATTATGGCCCAAGAAGAATCGTTATCGTAACTGGAAACACGTTTTTGTACACACTTGTTTCACTAAAATGAGGGTTTGGCAAGAAAGCCCCTCGCACTAATATTGCATATTGTTAATACTGTACTTGATACACAGGTTGGATAATATCAATGTTTCAGTTTCATCAAAACAAAAAGATGATAATTATTAGATTCAGTAATCGACCAGTAGTAGCCTACTCTTGTCGAGAAGAAGTAAAGAATAATGTAAACATTTTGCACGGATGTAAGTGTGTTTGTGTTTATGTGTTTGTGTATGAACGTGTTTGTTTATGTGTGTGTGTGTGTGTGTGTGTGTGTGTGCGTGTGCGT
>NW_004797532.1:746537-750420 GCF_000002075.1 Aplysia californica
AGAGGGAGAGAGAGAGAGAGAGAGAGGGGGAGAGAGAGAAGAGAGAAAGAGACAGAGACAGAGAGACATAGATCGAGACAGAGGGGAGGGGGTTGGGGGAGAAAGATAGAGAATGAGAGAGGAAGGGCGGGGAAGGGGGAAGGACAGAAATACAGTAGGATAAGAGGACAGCCTACTTAAATAAGCTAAAAACGTTTGTCTGTGTTTAGATTGTTTAAAGGGGATTTAGGAGAATTATTGAAGACAACCGTAAGAGTATCGTCGTGGTTTTGTTTTCAGGGAGAGAAAGAAGGGGGAAGAAAAGAAAGAGGTGGGTCGTGTTCAATCCTGTTTTGTCTGTCTGAATAGCTCTTTACCGCAACCACCTCTCTCTCTCTCTCTCTCTCTCTCTCTCTCTCTCTCTCTCTCTCTCTCTCTCTCTCTCACTCAAGCCTAAATGATGCTAAATTAAGACATCAGGACGTTGTTTTCTTAGTTATGCAAATATTATGGCCATGCACATTACGAGCTAAGCAGATAACGTATCCACTTCCTTTACAGGTCTTAATAGCCTACTTGCATCGTCATTGACACCAGATATAGAACATTAAAAGAATGTTTTGGATTTTTAGCTTTTTAAAGTCTGTAGCTCCATAATTTATGCAGTCATGAGTTAATTAATCAAACTAATATCACCTTAGCGCACAAAATAATAATTTCTCTTTCTCTTGGTTAGCCGTAAACTGTGAAGATCTGCTTTAGTTTCGTACTTTAAAAAACTGCAATACCTATAATTAAATGATGACGATGATGATGATGGTGATAATGATGATGATGATGATGATGATGAGGAGGAGGAGGAGGAGGATGATGATGATGATGATGATGATGATGATGATGATGATGATGATGATTTTTTCTTTATAATTAGCCCATTGCCTGGCTCGTTCTGAGTCACTTCCGTCTAGCCTGAACCACATGTAATCTTATGACCATCTTTTTAGGCCCATTTCCCTGCTAATATACAGCGCTCATTAAGTTACTCCCTCAGTTGCTCTTGAGGAAGCCCAAGAGGCGAAACGTTGAGCTGTGTCTATTAAACAAACTGTAAACATTTTATATTGTTATTTTATTTTGTCTGAAATTAAAACGAGACTCTCCTGCTATTCTGCTTTCCAAAAAATGATGATGATGATGATGATGATGATGATGATGATGATGATGATGATGATGGTGAAGATGATGATGGTGATGATGGTGATGCTGATGATGATGACGATGAGTGTAAGCCAGGAATTCCTCAGTACTGAATATATATTTGAAGACCTTAAATGGTCAAGAAAGTACGGTAAATTGTGCCAAAGGAGTGTACTTTCACCTTCTTTACAAATCTCATAGTCTGAATGACCGTCGGGGCACCCGTGCAGATTTTGCTACCAGTGTCTTCCACTCCTCTCGGTTCTCAGCTTGTCGAAGTAAAATGTACCACTAGTACCAGTCACGGCCTGTCCACTCTTGGACACTTTCTTCCAATTGTTTCCCCTGACTGCCTTTTCGTCTCCCTCATTGTGAAGTTCGCTTTGGAATAATCTTCATCAGTTCGGATGTTCCTGTGACGTGTCAGTACCACTTCAGTTTGCTTCTTTTCACTTCGTACGGCCCTTCGGCTTTTCCAACTCTGGTTCCCATAATCACATTGGTGATGTGATCTCTATTCTAGTACCGAAGAGTTTGGGGAATCATCTCATCTCCAGTAACTGTATTATCCTTCTTTCGATTTATGCTGTTGTGGTCCACGTTTTGCTTACATGTAAAAGTACGGACATGTCTGAGGAACGCATCAATCTGAACTTGTAGCTGATTATACTGTTCTTGTCGTTCCAAAGGGATTTTCAGTTAAGGTCAGGCTATGCGAGGGTACTTCGGCCTTGGGTATATCATCATTCGATTTTACAGTACACAAATAGTGCTACATACAGTATCCAGTTTCTCATTGCCTACGATAATTTCAGTGCTGATGCCAATGGTGTTATTTATCATCAATAGGGTCTTCTCTGCGCGGTTCCACGTGCAGAAACCCATGGAGGCCTCTTCTGTGTAGTTTACTGACTTGGCTAGCTATTGCTTTTGTCCGTTTAGGAATGATGATTGTTTACCAGAAAGAACTAATACTATGCAGAATAAATTGTTCAAATATAATTGAAAATACGTGAATTTCAGAAAGAGTATGTATTATAATTGTACACTCATTTTGGTAGCCGCTTTCGATTTAGTTTGTTTACCGATGTTAAAGAAACGCGGGTTGCGATGCAACTGCGAGTGCCATACAATTTTTAGAAGAGACCTTAGGGTACAGGTGGACTGTGACAAAATGTAGGAGATACGTGTTGATATTTTATTTTTGGAAGGGTGGAGTGGAGGCTTATGTGTGGGCAGGCTCCCATGAGCTTTTGCGACGAGACAGTGCAAAAGAGTAACATTATTATGGCATGATAAAGTTTTAACATTCTTTCAACACTAAAAGGTAATCCAAACATAGGGACCTTCGAATTCCCTTTCCATCTCAGAGATGGTTTAACGGAGCGGGTCCGTGGTTTTGAAAACTTACCAAACAACACACTTTGAAGAACATGCCGCAGCCCAGCATGATACCAACTGAGCTTACGGTGAGCCTGGTCAAGAGAGTAGTGATATATCAAAGGTTCCCAAATAGCAAAGCGTTTCGTTTGTCTCATTACTCATTTACAAAGTCTATCATAGAGTAGTTATTTTTTTTAACATGATGGTGGTTTTGCTCCCTCATCGACATACTTTAGATTATTTAGAAGGAGAGCTTTGACCCTGACTGTCAGGGCCACCCCTCACTGAGAGAGATACAACCTTCCATCACTGAGACTGAAACACTCGATACATATTTTCCCTACACGAGAATCGAACTCGATTCTTCTATGTGCGACAACAAAGTGCCTAACCGCTACACAAAAGACGCCGGTATGTTAGGAACCTCGCCGAAACAAATGTCCCATAATATCAAAGAGAATCTCGTTAGAAAGTGCCTAAGAAAAGATCGTCTTTTAAAAAATCTGAAATGGGTTTATTTAGAAATGTCTTAGCGCTTTGTCTTGTTTTGTATGGGTTTTAGAATGTTGAAACAAATAATTCTTTCCAAAGAAGAATTGGCTAAAAATCGATCACAATAAATCTGGGTTCTGATGATGTCTTATCGGAAACAACAGACATTGAAGATCCCATCCATAAAAAAGAAGAAATGTTACTGGACCAAAAATGTTAGGTCGACTATATCAAACTGCACAAAAAAAAGCTGCTAAGTATAAGACTCCACTGTACACTTTCATGAAAATTGGCATATCTTTGACAGTCTTATACAGAGCAGTCGAAAGGGCCATACTTCTGCTTGAATGGTTCTGAGGGACACACATTAATGTACAGATCTAGGTTTGAACGGTTTAACATTACATGAGTATAGCGGTCTTGTGCAATTCAGTGTTTAGAGGTTTAGAGATCCTTTGACTCAGTAACTCGAACGCATTCTGCTCCCCAAATTTCTCTTGCCCAGCTGTATTGATATGCGTTTTGTGGGTTAGATCAGATCTAATTTTACCTGTCACCATGTCTTTTAGTTATGTAATGGTTGTGGTCCGTGACACCGGTAAATAATAATATACTACATTATTATTGCGTTAATGGGAATCACAGAGGGAAAAATAATGAGTAGCACTATCGTATTCTTTAGCTTGTGACTGATTCAGTCCCTCTTCAGAAAACCCCCAAAGCCCACGTTTCGGGCACAGGGTAATCCTGTGCGGTTAACGATTACTTTTTTATTTACAAAAAAAAAAGAATCTCCCTCCTCACGCCCACTCTCTCTCTCATTCCCAAAAAT
>NW_004797532.1:750520-756517 GCF_000002075.1 Aplysia californica
GGTCGAGCTGACGCTCGAACCCCCGAACTCGCAATCTCACGATAACAAGCCCGGTAGCCTAACCACTAGATCCAGGTCTTTCTTGGTCTTCCTCTTGCCTTGTACTCTGATACTTTCCTGTAGCAGACTTTACGGGCAAGCTGGTTAGGTGCCATACTTGTGAGATGTCCAAATCACCTGATTGTTTGCCTTCGAATGTAGCGGTTCAGCTCGAGAAACCCAAATGCCACATTTGTCTAAAATCGACTTTTAAAACATTTTTTTCCTTTCCCTTGGCGGCAGATCTTTCTCCGTCTGATACCTCTGCGACGTGAGGATCAGACTGTAATTACGTTATTTTTAGTTTTAGTAAGACTTTTACTGCACTTGCAACACAATAAGGTCATAACATAAGTGTCGAAGATTAGAAATGTTATAAGAGAGTAACAAACACAAAAGAGGAAGAGAGATAAGGACGATAGATGTTTGGTAGGAAAGAAGAAGCAAACCACATCAGAGCACCCTCCAACCACATACAAAGCAATAATTAAGTAATTTTACAGTCCTTCCTTACATCGAACAGAAATGTGACGAAGAAAGATCTGCAGCCATGGGAAAGCAAAAACTTGAATACATTGTGTATCGATTTTAGGAAAATGTAACCTACGCATTTCTTGAACTGAACCTTCGACTTGAGCCCTTATACTTATACACAATGACATGTACAAATCAGAAACATGACTTAGCATATTTTCTTAGTATGCATGCTGTTATCTGCCTTTTGAAATTTCAGATAAGGAAAACGGAAAGTTTAAAAGTAAGTTATATGAATAGTGAAGATATGTTTCTCTGTTGGAGTATCTTGACGCTGCGCGTCTCCTAGAATTGTGGGCGGATTAGAATGCACATTTCAAAGATCATCATCATCATCATCATCATCATCATCATCATCATCATCATCATCATCATCATCATCATCATCATCATCATCATCATCATCATCATCATCATCATCATCATCATCATCATCATTGTTTAAAAAGCAACGTAGGTAGGGAGGGTTTTGATTGATTTGCATACAAAAAGTAACAAATTATGTTTCAAATCTGGTTTATTAAGGTTGATACTCGATATAAATCCCCCCCCCCCAAACACAGTATTGAACACGGGTCTCCTGCGTGCAACGGCAAAGCGTTTAAGACTAAGACCCTATCCGTACGTCGTGTTTTACTATCGTATCCATACGACGTGGGGAACTCTGTGCCACCACTTTCCAAAGAGGAAATTTACTCGTTAATCCGATCCGTACGCTTTGCATAGCAGTCTGTCAAAATGATTTTCTGAGAAATACTGAAACTTCAAAGAGTTCTTCGTACTAGAAGTATTCTAAAATGTGAAGAATACAACCCTGGGAGTACAAAATGACTCCGGGGCGTACGGATAGGGTTAAACGGTGAACCACAGACGATGGAAAAATGTGTTTGGTTGAGTATACTTGTAGCAAGTAGCATTTAAACATAGACGCTGGTAAAATTTGTACGTTTGGGCAGATAATTGGTAACAAGTGGCATGTAAAATGTGTAGCCTTTGGCATATGTGAGGCAGCGTGGTGGAATCAGGCTGTCGTCAATTTTTGGGCACGTAGAGTTATTGGTATCATCTTAAAGCTTGTTCGCTTGTCTTTATTTGGATGAAAAAAATATCCATTTATCTTGAATACAAGTCGAGATATTTGCGAAAGAAGGAGGTGGGGGGTCACTTGTTTTCAGAGGTAAAATTCATGAGAAAATGGCCACCAAAGATTAGTTATTTCCTTAGCTTAAGAGTCTGTGATAACTGAAAATTTACATTTTTTGGGCCTTTAATCAACATTTTTCAGAAAAATTCATACAGAAATGAGTTCTTTAATGGGCATGAAAGGTGTTGAGCCAAAAAACAAAAATTTGACAAAAATCCACAAACCTGCGGAAAAATGCAAGTTTCTTCACTTTGATTATTTTGACGAGAGCCTGGATCCACCGCACTGCCTCACATATTATCCGTAGCAAGTGGCATTTAAACACAGACGACAGTAAAATGTGTACGTTTGGGCATATTGGTAGCAAGTGGCAGTTAAACATTACATGCGCTGGTAGAATGTGTATGTTTGGCCATATCATTATTATTGGAAGCAAGTGTCGTTTAAACATATTACGCTGGTAGAAAGGAAAACTGTGTATTCTTGGGCACACTGTGGAAGTTTGGGCATAGATCAATTATTGGTAGCAAGTGTCGTTTAAACATAATATTACGCTTGTAGAAAGGAAAACTGTGTATTCTTGGGCACACTGTGGAAGTTTGGGCATAGATCAATTATTGGTAGCAAGTGTCGTTTAAACATATTACGCTGGTAGAAAGGAAAACTGTGTATTCTTGGGCACACTGTGGAAGTTTGGGCATAGATCAATTATTGGTAGCAAGTGTCGTTTAAACATAATATTACGCTGGTAGAAAGGAAAACTGTGTATTCTTGGGCACACTGTGGAAGTTTGGGCATAGATCAATTATTGGAAGCAAGTGTCGTTTAAACATATTACGCTGGTAGAAAGGAAAACTGTGTATTCTTGGGCACACTGTGGAAGTTTGGGCATAGATCAATTATTGGAAGCAAGTATCGTTTAAACATATTACGCTGGTAGAAAGGAAAACTGTGTATTCTTGGGCACACTGTGGAAGTTTGGGCATAGATCAATTATTGGTAGCAAGTGTCGTTTAAACATAATATTACGCTGGTAGAAAGGAAAACTGTGTATTCTTGGGCACACTGTGGAAGTTTGGGCATAGATCAATTATTGGAAGCAAGTGTCGTTTAAACATATTACGCTGGTAGAAAGGAAAACTGTGTATTCTTGGGCACACTGTGGAAGTTTGGGCATAGATCAATTATTGGAAGCAAGTGTCGTTTAAACATATTACGCTGGTAGAAAGGAAAACTGTGTATTCTTCTTGGGCACACTGTGGAAGTTTGGGCATAGATCAATTATTGGAAGCAAGTGTCGTTTAAACATATTACGCTGGTAGAAAGGAAAACTGTGTATTCTTGGGCACACTGTGGAAGTTTGGGCATAGATCAATTATTGGAAGCAAGTGTCGTTTAAACATATTACGCTGGTAGAAAGGAAAACTGTGTATTCTTGGGCACACTGTGGAAGTTTGGGCATAGATCAATTATTGGAAGCAAGTGTCGTTCAAACATATTACGCTGGTAGAAAGGAAAACTGTGTATTCTTGGGCACACTGTGGAAGTTTGGGCATAGATCAATTATTGGTAGCAAGTGTCGTTTAAACATATTACGCTGGTAGAAAGGAAAACTGTGTATTCTTGGGCACACTGTGGAAGTTTGGGCATAGATCAATTATTGGAAGCAAGTGTCGTTCAAACATATTACGCTGGTAGAAAGGAAAACTGTGTATTCTTGGGCACACTGTGGAAGTTTGGGCATAGATCAATTATTGGTAGCAAGTGGCATTTAAACACACACACACACACAAACACACACACACACACACTCACACACACACACACACACACACACACACACACACACACACACACACACATATATATATATAGATATATATATATATAGATATATATATAATTACGTGTATATATATACACATATATATTTGATATGCTGGTAAAATGCGTATGTTTGGGCATATTATTGGTAGCAAGTGGCATCTAAGCATATATACATTGGTAAAATGTGTATGCCTGGGCATATTAAGCTTATTATTGGAAGCAAGTGTCATCTAAACACAGACGACAGTAAAATGTGTATGCTTGAGCATATTAGTATAGGAAGCAAGTGTCATTAAAACATAATATGCAGGTAAATGTGCATGTTTGGGCATATTGGTAGCAAATGGCATTTAAAAATAGACACTGGTAGAATGTGTATGCTTGGGCATATTATTGCTAATAAGTGGCATTTAAACGCAGACGACAGTAAACTGTGTATTCTTTGGTATATTATCAGTAGCAAGTGGCATTTAAACACATTCGTTTGTAAAATGTGTATATTTGGGTATATTGTTATTGGAAGCAAGTGTCATATAAACATACGCTGGTAAAATGTGTGCGTTTGGGTATATTGGTAAAATATGTCATTAAAACATAGACACTTTTAAAATATGTATGCTCGTGCGCATTGATAGTGAGTGGCATTTAAACATGACGCCGGTGCCCAGAAAAACAGTTCTCTCTCTCTCTCTCTCTCTCTCTCTCTCTCTCTCTCTCTCTCTCTCTCCCTCTCTCCCCCTCTCCCTCTCCCTCTCTCTCTCTATGTATGTGTGTGTGTGTGTGTGTGTGTGTGTGTGTGTGTGTGCGTGTGTGTGTGTGTGTGTGTGTGTGTGTGTGTGTGTGTGTGTGTGGCGGAGGGAGGGGGGGGGGTGTTCAAAGTACGATCTATGATATGTATATGAAAAGAGAGTTACTCATTTTGAAAAGAAATCTCAACTCAGCACAAACATAATCATGGTACGACTAAATCTAAACGCATTGCTCGAGGTAGCAGTGGGAGTTGTGTGCCTCACGACCTTCAATATGGTCTATCTCCTTTTTTTTCTTCTCCGTATGTTCTTCACTACACAGTTTATCCTTTTAAAAACTGCTGTTCGCATTTATTACCAAGAAGGCCTATGTCATGCCGTCATGAGATTATGTTGTGTAAATATTTGAATGCTCAGATTGACTCATAGCAGTGAGAAAGGCCATGCAGTTCATTTAAAAAATATTTTATATAGCCTAGTTCCCAAAAGTTGCAGAGTGCTTATGCATCGGACAAGAAACTTGTAAATCTTTATCTGTCCTCTTGTACCTCTAGGGCGTGGAGGGGAGAAATAGCTTCCTGTCTCTAGCAAGTTTGATGGCCTGGCTGGGTGGGATATTGAATGTTCTCAGGGCATCCTTCACACCCTGGCCTGGACCCAGGTCTTTCTTGGTCTTCCTCTTACTTTGTACCCTGATACTTTCCTGTAGTAGGCTTTGCTGGCAAGCTGGTTAGGTGTCATACGTGTGAGATGTCCAAACCACCTGATTGTTTGCCTTCGGATGTAATGGAGGGCAGGTTACTTAGAAAGCCAAAAAATCTTATACGAACTTATCTTGATTTTATTTGAGTCTTCGATTGCTTGCACAAACACCGCCTACAACCGTGTCACGATGCGGTAGAATCAAGCGCTCGTCAATTTTTGGCAATGTGGAGTTATAATTAGTCGCTTTTAAGGACAAGCGGGCTAATCGAGATTTCGGGGGTTTCCAGAAATCTTGACATACACCAAAAGCGGGCATTGCACTACCTACAGGAGACGTTTAGTTTCATTGATGTGTATGTTTGTTTGGCTATAGAGAAAACTCTCCTTGTCTTTTGAAGAAACTGAACAAGGGGCAAAAGCTTTACCTTCGATTTTCTCAAAACAGCATTTTTCGGGATAAACCCCTGTGCTTAAAAGCGACCAATTATTGGTTTCGTGTGAAAGCGTTCTGACGTGTCTTGCTTTAGATGAAAAAATTCTATCAAAATTAGGGCAATGATCATCTATCGCAAATCGAGATGTTTGCGACTAAAGGACAAGAGGTTTGCCTGGAATTAGCGGTACAATAATCGTTTAGTGAGAAAATGGCCGCCAACGTTTGGTGAATTCCAAAGCTTGGGTGTCCTTGGAAAAAGAAAATTTACATTTGATTTTAATTTTTCGTGCCTTTGATCAAGATTTTTCAGTAACACCCAAGAACAAATGTGTTTTTATATGGATATAAAAGATAATGAGCCAAAAAATAAAAATCTATAAAAATGACTCAAAGGACGGTAAAATGTTGACTCCTATTTAATTATTTCGACGAGCACCCGATGTCACAGCGATGAATAAGTTGTAGTTCTCATGCTCCACTCGTGCTCGTCACTCAGAGCTCTCGTCCTATCTCTCAGGGTTTTTTAAATGTTAAAAATAAAAATAATAAAAAAATTGGTGGGG
>NW_004797532.1:756617-758240 GCF_000002075.1 Aplysia californica
CACACACACACACACACACATACCCACACATACACAAACAAACATTCACTCAAATACAAACTCAAAAACCAGTCAGTCAGCATTCTTTCAGAAAGCATAATACACACTTCCAGAGATAACATGTCGATAGCCTACTAACGAATCCTTTCATCTGTCTGTCTGTCCTTGTTTCCACCCGTCTGCCCGTGTCCGTGTGCGCGTGCAGAGAGAGATAGAACAGATCCTGTCGCTTGACGTCCATCCGTCCCGTGTGGTCTACGCTAACCCCTGCAAGATCAGCTCACACATTCGCTACGCCTCGCACGTTGGTGTTGACCTTATGACCTTTGACGGCGTCCATGAACTGGTCAAGATCAAGAAACTGTTCCCCAATGCCAGGTGAGACCATTTGTACGAATGCTACGCATGTGCGGTGGACACCGCAGGTATTATGATGTTAATTAATCGCATTTGTCGCCATACAATTCGAAGACATATATACATGCACAAGCTTACTCGGTTACTTGATTCGAAAACTTGGGTCTTCAAAGACGGATTCTATCAATAACTTCTCGCATTTCCTCATCGTTTCCTAAGAACAATTATAATTATTTGAGAAACGTTGTCTCTTATCATGTTTTTACCTTTCGATTAGGGAGTTGTGCATTTATTAACTGAATTGTTCTTACCCTGTTTTAAACTTCTTTATTGAAGATGGAACGTTCATATTCTTACCTGGGGTATTGGTATCAAAGACATACACGGTTCTTGGTGGCATTGTCGCGCAAGGTTGAATGTCTGTGCTAGAGTATCTAATATTGACAGTTCCAAAGACTGTTGTTCACTGGAGGTATTAGGCTACATTCACAGAAAAGATAGATACAGTATTTAGAGATTTAACAAGAGTGGAAATCGAGAAAGAGCGAAAGAGAACGAAAGGAACAGAGGATGACCCAAGTTGACCATTGTCCGTGTTTCCTCAGGCTCATCTTGCGCATCCACTCCGGCGGTGACAACACAGCACTACACAACTTTGACAAGAAATTTGGCTGCCACCCAAGGGCGGCACGGGGGGTGCTCAACAGGGCCAAAAGGATGGGACTCAATGTGGTGGGGGTCAGGTGAGGGCTTGTGTGTTTGTGTGTGTGTGTGAAAGAGAGAACGAGAGAGGGGAGAGAGAGAGAGAGAGAGAGAGAGAGAGAGAGAGAGAGACAGAAAAAAAAAACCCACAACAACAAACAAACAAAACAAAACAAACACACAAACAAAAAACTCGGTAAAGGGAGTGTCTGACGTAGTGACTCAGTGGCGCGGGCTTCCACACAGTGCCCGCTGCTGGCAGTTTCGTATTATCCCTGTTGTTTGATGACAGACAGTGTTGGTGGTCTAGTGGTTAGGCTGCCGGACTCGTTATCGTGAGATTGCAGGTTCGGGGTACGAGCGTCAGCTCGGTCTGACGTTGTGTCCTTGAGGAAAGGCACTGTGCACAGTGCACGAATGTTTCTATAGGAGATGGATGTAGACTTCGGAAGTCCCGCCTTTTAAATTAATATGACCAAAAACCGCGATTTCAGGGCGAACGCAAAAAACCCAAAAAAACAACAACACTCAACTAAAACAATTGAATCAACCCCCCCCCCCCCA
>NW_004797532.1:758340-759922 GCF_000002075.1 Aplysia californica
CCCCCCCAAAAAAAAAGACCCTCTGTAAACAGTAGTAGGCCTACCAACTCGAGTGTCTGTGGTAGTGACGGGCGTCTACCCAGTGACCTCTGCTGGCAGTTTCGTCACATCCCTGTTGTTTGATGATAGACAGTTTTGGTGGTCTAGTGATTAGGCTACTGGGCTCGTTATCGTGAGGTTGCGGGTTCGGGGGTTTGAGTTTGAGACTCTCCGCTCGGTCTGATGGTGTGTCCTAGGGGAACGGCACTGTACACGAATGTTCCTATAGGAGATAGATGTAGAATCGTAACCCTATCCGTACGCCCTGGGGTCATTTTGTACCCCCGGGGTTCTATTCTTCACATACTATAATACATTTTACTTCTAGTATGGAGATATCTTTGAAACTTTCAGTATTTCTCAAAAAATCATTTTGACCGACTTCTATGCAAAGCGGACGGATCGGGTTATCGAGTAAATTTCCTCTCTGGAAAGTGGTGGCACAGAGTTCTCCGCGTCGTATAGATACAATAGTAAAACACGACGTACGGATAGGGTTAGGTGATGGCACAGAGTTCCCCAAGTCGTTTAGATGCGATAGTAAAACACGACATACGGATAGGGTTTTAAATACTATTACAATTTGCAAGAGGCGTTAAAACCTATACACTTCCAGAGTATTATTTGGCCTTCATCTGCATACGTTGAATATTATGACTGCAAATATTATGTGAGGGTGCTGAAAAAAGGAGTTACTTCTCGCAATCCAAGAATGGAGATGTCGGGCCGAAAATCAACATTGGGGTCAGATTTATAGATTTTCAGTCGATGCCGTTTTGTTCAAGTCTACCGTGTCTTTTACAAAGTTGATGTATCAATTTCCATACCGCTAAAATCTTAAAGTAATAACTCCTTTTGTCAGCACACCTCACATATTATTAACCCAGCTGACCTTAGAACACTCACGATCTCTCTGGGCTTACTGGGACGCATGCAGTTGAAGCTGCGGGTTTCATGGGCTGACATACTTAACAATTGACAAGATCTTTTACTGTCTCTCACTGGACACCCATCCCCACCTAGGTGAAGTGAGGACAGTTCGTGTAAAGTGCCTTTCCAAGGACACAACGTTGAGGCCATGACGGGGTCAAAACTCACGACCTTAAGTTTAGAGCTCGAAAGCCTAACCACAAGACCACCAACTCCACAGATGTTGTGTGAGTTTATCACGACCTGAGCTAAATGGTGAACTAGGGAGCTATCCCGAAAAAAAAAGTTGTTTTGAGAAAATCGAAGGTAAAGTTTTCGCCCCTTCTTCAGTTTCTTTAAAAGACGAGGAGAGTTTTCTTTTTTATTGAGACAAAGAAGAATTCCAGAGGAAATCCTTAAATGCCACTTTCTATAACAAGTAGTTTAATAGGTCGCTTTTAAGCACAAGGGCGCTATCCCGAAAAATGCTGTTTTGAGAATTTCGAAGGTAAAGTTTTTGAACCCTTGTTCAGTTTCTTTAAAAGACAAGGATGGTTTTCTTTATAACCAAGCAGATAGAACTTTTTGTTTAAAAAAAAAAAGAAAAAGAAAAAAGAAAAAAAAGTGTCCCCCC
>NW_004797532.1:760022-762639 GCF_000002075.1 Aplysia californica
CCCCCCCCCTGAAATGTTGTTCCGTAACATCTGAACAAAAACCTTTAATTGCGACGTTTTTCTTGGCCAAAATCGTGTTCGGGGCCCTACAAAACAACCTAAAAAGCTACGAAAAAATACCCTCTAAGAGACGGGAGTGTTTCTATAAATTTTCCCTTTGTAATTCTGAGGTTGCGACATGTATCTAGATCTAGGTGATTTCTATTAAAGGTACATTATAATAATTATCTCTCAGTCTACGTGCAGGACCCAGGGTGCACCTGTGTCGTAAAGGAAGTTAAACCAAACGTTTGTATCCCCCCCCCCCCCAAAACCACCAACCCACCCACGCGCTTATCGGACCAAAGACCGTACATAACAAGATAGTTCACTCAGCCCAAAAAGTGTCCGCGGATCCGCGCATTGCTTCAGATGGCGTTGCAGTCTTTGTTTTGAAGCTGTTTTTCGTTTCTCCTGAAGAAGAACAGGAACAGCACCGTTTGTTAGTTTCCCTTTTATTATTTTTCACTCAAGCAGCGTAACTCTGATCGCAAAGTCCGCGCTTTTTCGAAGAGGGCACCACCGAATTTTGAGGACACTTTTTTAATTAGCTCAAAGAGAGAATTGAACTATCTTGTTATACACGATCTTTGAAAACACTTTCGTAACCCCGGTTCCAAATCTAATTCAGGAAAGCTGTAAGTTGAGATCCCTCCAATAGTTTCAAAAAGCTTACCTTTACGCTTAACTATCCGTGTCAAATTTACTTTCTGGGGAAACGATATTCGATCGGGGCCAGGGCGTGACGCAAGAATGCGAACAAAACGTACTTCTGCCCTGGGTGGCACAGATTTCTGAACCTGTTCAATTACGTAGAATCACGCGATCTTTGGTGTGCAGTGTCGGGGGTTATTATTAAACGACTTGTAACATGTGTTGTTTCGATTCATGGTGCCAAGCTCGTCGCACAGACAGACAGACAGACAGACAGACAGACAGACAGACAGACAGACAGACAGACAGATCGATGCACACACATAGCGGGAGTAATAAAATGATAACAATAGTAAGAAGAAGAAGAAGAAGAAGAAGAAGAAGAAGAAGAAGAAGAAGAAGAAGAAGAAGAAGAAGAAGAATATACCAGACGATAAAACATGACAATAATGAGAGGAGAGAGGCAGAAGCCTGGGAGAACAGTGGCAAAGTAATCTCACTAATCTCACTTACGGTTGTGAAGTCGCCTTGTTTGGACAGTTGGGCACAGTTCAGGAACAGACCAGCGGCCAAACATTTCCTGGAAGAAGAAAAAAACGTCAGACAAAAACAAAATACATGAGTTTTCTTTTATCTCCGTAAGCAAACAGTTTAGTTCAGTTTTAGTAAGGTTTTACGGCGCTCGCAGCTGCATAAGGTCATATGAGCGCCAAGGGGTGGATGCCAACAGAGAAGCCTAAACGTATAATCAGGCTTACTCTGCTCACCTCTCTAGTCTCAACAGCACAAAGTCTGCTTGGACTATCAAGGCACCCCGGAAATAGCAGTTCACGAGAGAGGGACAAACATACAAAAGTAGAGGGGAAAATGACGACAGTAAGGGAGAGGACATCGTGACTACTACAAAGTAAATACAGTATAACACGGATAGGTCGAATACAGAAGACTCAAAATGACGCATCCGTCGAACAGTCCCTGCGGTCCCGTTTTTTTCCTTCTTCTTTACTTTTGTAAAATATCTCTTGAACTGCGGAACCCTCAAACTGCTGAGACCGTTTCCGACGAATTCGAGCTATCTGTGTTATACTTTAAATGCATAATAATGCTGTTTTGAGGACACATGGTTTTTGGTTTTTATTTTTCTCATTAGATCATTTTTGGTGGTGGGCTCCGACCCTGTCTGTCAGCGCCAGGATACAATATGGGATACAATATCCCAAGAAAAAGAGAAAGGTACCCGATTAAAAATTTTCTCCCCTCACGAAAATCGAACTCAGTTCTTCTGCGTGCGACGGCGAAGCGCCTGACCCCTACACCACATATGCCGGTCTCCATTAAACACAATGTAAGAGACAGGACTAAACACCCACTCCTCCCAAATATACCCAAAAAAGTCAATCTTCGATAGAACGGGATTTTACAAAAAGAAAGAAACCAGAAATGGACGTATCAAACCTGTATCACTGATTGAACACAGAGTGGGGCTGGGCAATGAGTCGCTTTAGCAAAATTCGGATAATATGTTAGTGCACCTCTTCAGCAATTAAATGCGTTATGAACCGTTTCAGCAAATGGGTAAGAACCACTTCTACAAACGGATTAGAACCACTTCAGTAAATGGATGCACCCACTTCGGCAAACGGGTTAGAACAGACAGTTTAAGAGTCTGAATTCGGATAATGTTTCATTGAGAATTATTCGGTTATACGGATGTGTTATCCGGATTTTGCCCACCACTAGCCAGAGTTCAACGACAGAAATCATTATAAGTGTTTCGTTTCAATAACGAGAAGCACAGAGGCACTATAACTACGGCCACTTCATCGTCATTAATGCCTTTCTCCACTTGTATGGTATAGGCCACTACTACGGTCACTTAGAGCGGGGAAAAGTAAGACAGAAAGAGAAAGCAACAACAGAGGGA
>NW_004797532.1:762739-765876 GCF_000002075.1 Aplysia californica
AGAAGGAGGAGGAGGAGGAGGAGGAGGAGGAGGAGGAGGAGGAGGAGGAGGAGGAGGAGGAGAAGAAGAAGAAGAAGAAGAAGAAGAAGAAGAAGAAGAAGAAGAAGAAGAAGAAGAAGAAGAAGAAGAAGAAAAAGGAGGAGACGGAGAAGAAGAAGAAGAAGAAGAAGAGGAAGAAGAAGAAGAAGAAGAAGAAGAAGAAGAAGAAGAAGAAGAAGAAGAAGAAGAAGAAGAAGAAGAAGAGGAAGAAGATCATTTGCAACTGAAATAGAACGGTCAGGTTTAAGTGGTTTGGTTGACGTGGCATATCCTGGTGTGATTGAACGAGAATCAGCTTCATTCAGGGTAACTCAAACAACAAAGTAAATGTGAAGCAGCGTGGTGGAATCAGGCACTCGTCAATGTTTGGGCATCTAGAGTTATTGGTATCATCTTAAAGCTTGTTCACTTGTCTTTATTTGTATGAAAAATATCCATTTATCTTGAATACAAGTCGAGATATTTGCGAATGAAGGAGGTGGGGGTCACTTGTTTTCAGAGGTAAAATTAGTGAGAAAATGGCGGCCAAAGATTAGTTATTTCCTTAGCTTACGAGTCCGTGGTAACTGAAAATTTACATTTTTTATGCCTTTAATCATCGTTGTTCAGAAAAATGCACACAGAAATGAGTTCTTGAATGTGCATGAAAAGTGTTGAGCCAAAAAACAAAAAGTTGATTAAAATTCACAAACCTGCGAAAAATGCAAGTTTCTTCACTTTGATTATTTTGACGAGAGCCTGATTCCACCACGCTGCCTCACAAATGGTTCATTCAGTAATGTCACACGTACTGCCAGGCCCATGCCACATCTCTACCTCAGAATTACAAAGTTCTATCTGTGGGTGGTTGGCGGGTGCTCTGGTGTGGTTTGCTTCTTCTTTCCTATCAAACATCTATCATCCTTATCCCCCCTTCTTCTTTTTTATGTTTGTTACTCTCTTGTAACACCTCTAATCTTTTGGCGCTCATATGACCTTATGCAGTTATGAGCGCCGTAAAACCTCTACTAAAAAAAAAAAGTTCTATCTGCTCAGTGCCTAGTTTTGAGTAATTGTGAGGCAGCGTGGTGGTATCAGGCTCTTGTCAAAATAATCAAAGTGGAGAAACTTGCATTTTTCCGCAGGTTTGTGAATTTTAATCAATTTTTTTTTTTTTTTGGGGGAGACATTTATAGCGTACCCCTACAAATACACATTAAAAAATTCATTTCTGTGTTGATATTTCTGAAAAACGTTGATTAAAGGCACAAATATGTAAATTTTCAGTTGCAACGGACTCTTAAGCTAAGGAAATAACTAATCTTTGGCGGCCATTTTCTCACTAATTATACCTCCGAAAACAGGTTACCCCCACCTCCTTCTTTCGCAAATATCTTGACTTGTAGTCAAGATAAATGGAGATTGTTTTCGACCAAATAAAGACAAATGAACAAGCTTTAAGATTATACCAATAACTCTACATGCCCAAAAATTGACGAGAGCCTGATTCCACCACTATGCCTCACAATTTGACGTCAAAGATTTTGAGTTTCACAACATGTCAAGTTTTTTCGAATGCAGTTGTTTGCGTATCTTGATAACGACTCTGACTATTCTTACAATTTTGGTAGAGCAGATAGAGCATTAGCTTTCTGACATCATGGTCTTAGAAACTCAAAACGGCCAAAAGTGTCAGATAGAACTTTCTAACTCTGAGGTAGCGACATGCTGCAGACATTTCTGCCGCAAGTTCCGACCTTCCGTCTTCTCTGACAGAGTTAAAATGTAAAGCAGCATGATGAAACCAGGCGCTCGTCAGAATAATGAACGTCAAGACATTGGCATTTCCTCACAGGTTGGAGTGTTTATTGCAGCTGGTTTCTTCACTCGTCTCCACACACGTATTTGCATGGTGTAGCTTTATGAAGAAAACTTCTCTGTGTTGTTTTAGCTAGAGTTTTACGGCCCTTGCAACACAAGCTGGTCAGATAATGAGTGCTGACAATTAAAGGTGTTACTACAGAGTAACAAACATACACAGAAAAGGAGGAGGAGGAAGAGGAGGAGGAGGAGGAAGAGGAGGAGGAAGAGGAGGAGGAGGAGGAGGAGGAGGAAGAGGACGAGGAGGAGGAGGAGGAGGAGGAGGAGGAAGAGGAGGAGGAGGAGGAGGAGGAGGAGGAGGAGGAGGAGGAGGAGGAGGAGGAGGAGGAGGAAGAGTAGGTGGAGGAGGAGGAGGAGGAGGAGGAGGAGGAAGAGGAGGAGGAGGAGGAGGAGGATGAGGAGAAGGAGGAGGAGGAGGAGGAGGAGGAGGAGGAGGAGGAGGAGGAGGAGGAGGAGGAGAGAAAAGGACAATAGGTGATTGATAGCTAGGGAAAAATGAGCAAAGTACAGCAGATCACCCGTCAACCTCCCTGTCTCCCACTGTATTTTTCACAACATTTCACAGATGTCCAGTAAGACTTTTTTTTAGGAAGTGACTATTTCTCCGAACGTTCTGAGAAATAGTGTCGATCTTTATTTCTCCGAACGGTTTTCCGCTTCCTGTCTTGTGGTTTTTTCCTCCTATTTGCTAAAGTTCGGCGCCAAATTTCATTCTGCCATTCTGCGAGGTCTGGGAAGGAGCACATTTTTGGGTCTAGATCTATTTCAATTTTCAAGAGTTAGTCTATAGATTTTTAGAAAAGTGTAAAAACGTGAAAAAGAAAGGTTTCACAACAGAATGAAATCAAAATTAGAACAGCCCATAAACAACAACAAAAATTAACAAATAAGGGCGTGTGTCCACCTGTCCGAAGAAGATTGGCTGTTTTAACCCTAAATGTGTGTAATTCCAAAAAAAAAAAAAAAAAAAAAAGGACAGGATATTACATGTAAATTATGGAATCACACACAAGGGGCATGCCGGTGTCAGTACATGTAATCGGTTTTGTTGGAACGCTCTAAAATAACACATTTAAATGTATATATATATATATATATATATATATATATATATATATATATATATATATATATATATATACATATATATATATATAAATATATATATACATGTATATATATTTAGCATCTAATGAAGGTAGGAACATCAAATTAAATGACGTTACACTATACAACAT
>NW_004797532.1:765976-768516 GCF_000002075.1 Aplysia californica
CCCCCCCCCTTTTTTTCCCCAACAAAAAAAAAATTGATAGAAAAACAAGACATCAGAACAATAACAAGAAAAAAATTACACACCAACAAAATAAAACACCACAAAGAGGGAAAAATAAAAGAGGAACAGCTATACAAATCGTATGTAACTCTAACGTATTCAACAAATCAACGTGGTGACAACAAGTGAGAAAGAGACGAAGTGAAGCTAAGTGAACTTTTTTTCAAAAGTAAAGAGGTTCGGTTTCTTTTTTTTTCTTCTTTTTTTTCCCCTTTGACTTTTATTCTCCGATTCGGGGACCAAAAAACGCCCAAAAAATCGAGCCACGATAGATTGGTCGCGGCCGCGAAAAAACGCAAATGCTAGTTCTATGTGTCGTTATCAATAACCATCCATAGATCTAGATCTAGATCTAGACAGCACACGAGTGAACACAACACATTACGTTTAAGAGCAGCACCCTTCATAGGCAACCCGTCATATCTGTAGCGAAAAACTGTTTGGAACTGATGCATTTCTTTACATAAATATTTACTGCGGACATTTTTGGACCGATTGAACCATATTGTGAAATAACACTCTTTGGTAGGCCTATAATATAATTATAGATCTATATAGATATCCGAAATTTGCGGGAAAGAGTGTGATTTCACAGTGTTCCGAGAAATAGTGCCCAGCTTTATTTTCCCGAACGTTCGGAGAAATAGTGCCGGCCTTTTTTTTAGCCACCAGACCAATGCCCAACCGGTGTTTGAACCCGTTCCTTGTTTGTGTTAGTAAGGTTTACGGCACTCCCAAATGCAGAGTTCTACAACTATAACGATATGCAAATGCCTAGAACATTACTCAAAAGATAACCGAGATAATATAATACCACTACAAATGGGCATGGGAAAGTAGACAAACAAAAATGGGAATGACAATCGATATCGCTGAATTGTTTTCAAAAAACGTTTTCAAGAGGTACTTGAGGTCGCTTGTACTGTTGTATTTACCCCCAGAGACACGTCTGCTACCCGCCAACTGCCTCAACTACCGAAGAATGTATTATAGTGAGGTCAAAAATTCGTGGTGCAACTTATCTTCAAATATCTCTTTAACGGGAGACTCAATGTCATCCACACTTTGCACAGCAGTTTGTATCAATTTGTCTGAACTAAATTATACTTTTCCTGAACAGTGGGGATAGACTAAAAAACTTTTCTTTATAAATTTATATAACATACTTGAAATCTCTGTCACACGTAAAATGGTATTGTTCACAGCACTTCCCGCTTCTCACACACATTTTGATTACGCATATGGCCTACGTCACAGCTCATCAATTACAATTTTTACTTGCAAAACTTGTTACAAGAAATTATTTTTATAGCGAACACATGTTCTCGTCTGGTTCTCAAAACATGCGTTCAATATAAGCATAATTAATGTCTCGAATAGAAAAACATGACAGACTTGCTATTAAAGTCAATATTGCCCCTGCAGTAAATATTATTTAAAAAGCTGTAGAAACTATGCGCTTGGATCTTTATTTGTATTTATTAAGGAATTTACTAGATCACAGCTAGCAGGTGTTTACAAAATGTTGATCTGATAAGACAAATTGAAGCAAGTCATTGTGCACAAATCGGAGAACCTTTGATGGATAGTGGAGGAGATATCTGGCAATAAGTGGCGCCACCCGGGCTGGGGGGGCGACCATCTCCGACCCAGCGGGTACCAGGTGGCGGATAGGGAACGGCCACTGTAATGGAGGATAGCTGTGAACATGTTGAATAAGCAGCCCCGAACCAACTGGCGATGCTCTTACCAGGATGGGGTGATGTGATGGCACTATACCACGCCATTAACTCATACAGGACGCGCTTTCTGGTCATTCGACAACGCTTGAAGGCGTACTGATTTGGGTTTTTTAGAACATAAGCATACCTTTGTTATTTACCCAGTTTTCTGTTTTGTTTTAAAATGGCGAGGAACAACGTGCATGCAAAAGAAAAAGGTGGAAATTCGTGTTTTAAATTTAGTACGACGGTTCGTATTTTACCATAACATTGCCTTTGGTTTGCTGTTCATCGGATGTATGCGTCCGCTTCGTCTTTAAAGAGTTAAATGCCCTAGGAGTCCCCTGACGGGAGCATCATGCGGAAAATTAAGTCCTGGCTACGGGTGGGATCTGGTAACAATTCTTCCCTGTGCTCCCAGGGTAGGTCCTTGGACCTGGAGCTGGAGTGCTGAAATCGGAGGTATTGGGCCGCAAGGCGCACTCTAGAGAACCACAATACCACGTAATACTGCAATTGATGCGATCGAGAAGAAGAAGAGTCGCACCACGAATTATTGACCGCTCTATAGTCTATAGATACACGGTGATTCAATTACAGGACATAGGTCTCGATGATCTAGATCTAACTGTGGCCTGCGGAAAGCGCGTTGCAATGTCAAAACAGCCTGCTATCTTGGAAATTGTGGGAGACAAAAATAAACAAAACAAAACAAAAACAAAAACAACCCCTCCCCCCCCCAACCAAAAAACCCCCCCA
>NW_004797532.1:771863-783099 GCF_000002075.1 Aplysia californica
CTATAGACCCAAAACTGCAAAAATGGTGAAGTTTTTTGCTTCTCCTGTAAAATTTGGAAAATGTCGCTGACAGGAGTTTTTGACTTAGGCGACGAAATGTCCTTATTTGCCATATAATAGAACAGAAGATAAACTCATTATGCCACCGTGGTAAAAACAGGCGCTCGTAAAAAAAAAAGAATTTAGACAAAGAAATCAACATTTTTCCGCCTGTTGGACTACTTTTTAAAAATCACTTTAAAAAAAAAATATTGGTCTTAACGCCTTTACATCCACTTAAAAACTCACGCATGCATGGATTTTCTTTTCAAAAAAATAAAATTCCCACTGATCAACGGCACAAAAATGTGAATTTGCAGTTTCTAAGAATACTACAGCTTTGGAAGTCAATGAACTTTGGTGGCCAGTTAATTTTTCTCGCCACTTTTACCTCTGACACCAGATGATCCCCACCCCCTCTATTTTCTTTTTAGTAAGAGTTTCACGGCACTTGCAACACAATAAGGTCATATAGATCTAAGTGCCGAAGATAAGATGTGTTACAAGAGAGTAACAAACATAAAAAAGAAGGAGGAGAGATAAAGACGACAGTTGTTTGATAGGAAAGGAGGAGCAAACCACTCCAGAGCACCCGCCAACCACCAACACGCCACCCCCTTCAATCGCAACTCTCTTGATTTCTATTCGAGATAAATGGGTAGTATTTTCTACAAAACCCAAGGCTAACGAATAGGCTTGAAGATTATACCTTAACTCCATGTGAGAGGTGTGCTGACAAAAGGAGTTACTTCTTTAGGATTTTCACCGTATGAAAATTGATACATCAACCTTATTGGTGGAGTTTTTACAATGTTTAAGTATGGAAAAATAAAAGATGCGCTAGACTTGAACAAAATGGCATCAACTGAAAATATATAAACAGAATCCAACCTTGATTTTCGACCGAGATCTCCTTTCTTGGATCGCGAGAAGTAACTCATTTTGTCAGCACCCCTCACATATCATTATGCCCAAAATATGACTTAAGTCTTGGTGTACACACACAGGAAAAATGATTTAATTATAAATAAATCATTTTTTGTCATGGTCAAGCAATCTTGATAATGCGTCCGTAAGCCCTGGGGTTATTTTGTACCCTCAGGGTTGTATTCCTCACATTTTTTAGAATACTTCTAGTACGAAGGTCTCTTTGAAACTTTCAGTATTTCTCAAAAAATCATGTTGACAGACTGCTATGCAAAGCGTATGGATCGGATTAACGAGTAAATTTCCTCTTTTGAAAGTGGTGGCACAGAGTTCCCCACGTCGTATAGATACGATAGTACAACACTACGTACGGATAGGGTTAGGTGGTGGCACAGAGTTCCCCACGTCGTATGGGTACGATAGTAAATCACGACGTACGTATAGGGTTAAGTGGTGGCACAGAGTTCCCCACGTCGTACAGATACGATAGTAAAACACGACGTACGTATAGGGTTAAGTGGTGGCACAGAGTTCCCCACGTCGTATAGTAAAACACGACGTAATGTTCTCCAACTTAGTGCCAATCGTCGATGTCAACTTGTTACATAAATACCGCGGAGTCCAACAGAGCAACGCAGCATAGTCGTCAAACAAACAAATGTACATTCTATGATTACTCGTGTGAAAAAAAAAGGAAATTAATTTGAAACATGCTTTCGATACTTGTAATTGTAAGAAGAATCTAGACAAAAGTTTGAGGACACGATGATTTTACCATAAATCGGAGTACTCTATTGATACTCTAAGAACGCACTTTCGCTAATAAAAAAAAACTAAACAAAAAACTAAACAAAAAAACCCCAGCCAAAATAAGTCAGATGGATGCAGTGGTATAGTGTATGGTCAAGCCAGTATAGTTTATGTTTAGAGGATCCGAGGACCCCCCAGGGCGGTACTACTGACTGAAGTGTCTTTAGGCCACTCCCAATGGGGGGACGTTAACCATGTTCTTATGCACACTAGAATTGCAATAGTAAATTGGCGGATTCATCAATGTCATGTTCACAACTGTGCCTGAACTACAGCAGGGAACTGCTGCCTTTTCTTCCCTAATCCTTACTATCGTCATTTTCCTCTACTTCTTTCATATGTTTGTCACACACTTGTGACCCGCTATTTCCGAGGTGCCTTGAAAGTCGAAACAGACTCTGTGCTTTTGAAGCTAGAGAGGTGAGCAAAGTAAGCCTGATTCCCTGTAAAGACTTCTCTGTTGACATCCACCTCTTTGCGCTCGTATGACCTTATGCAGTTGCGAGCGCCGTAAAACCTTGACTAAGTTATTAATTAAAAAAACAAGCCGAAATAGGTCGGATGGACGCAGTGGTATAGTGGTTTGTGTGCTCAGTTTTACATAATATATGTGAGGGGTGCTGACAAATGAATTACTTCTCGCGATCCAAGAATGGAGTTATCGGCCGAATATCAACATTGGGGTCAAATTTAGAGATTTTCAGTTGATGCCATTTTGTTCAAGTCTACCGTGTCTTTTATTATACCATACTTACAAATTGTACAAACACCACCTATAAAGTTGATGTATAAATTTCCTTACGGCTAAAATCCTAAAGAAGTAACTCATTTTGTCAGCACACCTCACATATGGTCAAGCAAGTTTGGTTTAAGTTTAGAGGATCCTTAGTTTAGTTTTAGAATGGGGTTTACAGCACTTGCAACACAATAAGGTCATATAAGTACCGAAGTTTAGAGGTGTTACGAGAGAGTAACAAACACAAAAAAATGAGGAGGAGAGAGAAGGACGATAGATAGATGTTTGATAGGAAAGAAGAAGCAAACCACACCAGAGCACCCGCCAACCTCCCACTTGGCGGATCCGAGTTGAGAAATGAGTTGCCAGCCCTGATCACCGACGTCTGATTCAGATCCTCCACTTCATCATGACGATGTTGCGTTGTTACATTTGACATGAAATAAGTATCAAAGGTCGCCAAGCGTTCCAAAAGTTGCGGTGTGATTTTCTATTTCTGGCCGTGCTTGATGATTGAAATGTAAATTTTATTCTACCTCGGAAGGGTACTAGCAATGGTTAAGATTTTAAAATAGGAATATAGATCACCTCTCAGCCTGATTATTATGTAGATCAACAGTTGATGCCAACCCCCCAAAAGATTTTAGGTTCCCTTTGGGTCACAGGGAGGCATGCATTTTGAACCTGGCTGACTCATGATTGGTGATTATCACACAAACTGCACGCGCAGTGCCATGTTGTCCTAAAGTTGCGCCGAAAATTTGCTTAGGTTGACACAGAGAACGCACCCCTGGAACAGAGCAGCATGAAATGATTATATGTAACAAATCATAATGATATTATATATTAGAATATTACTGAATATATTATATTACTTATTATGCTTATGCCTCTAAAAATGCTTCAAACCTGTATTAGTGGTAGCGTTCTCTAACTGATTTCTTCAATATTATGCTTTGTGTTGTATGGTAATGCATTAATATTACTAAATATATTATGTTCCTGTACTTTAGGTTCAAGATTTTGCTTTCTTTTCAAATTCATTCTTCATTTCGTTACAGCTCCCATGTCGTCAGGATGGTTACAAATCCCCTTCAGGCCCATATAAAAATAGGTGGTATACTATGTCTCTGCTCACACAACCGCTCGACATTAAGACGTGCTCTCGGGTAAGATTCCTTTAGTTAGTTTAGTAAGGGTTTTTCAACGCTCGCAATTTGAAGTCATATGAGCCCGCAAGATTTCTTCAGCTTTTGCCTCTAAAAAAATGCTTCAAACCTGTACATGTGTATTAGTGGTAGCGTTCTCTAACTGATTTCAATAATATTATGCAATACGTTGTATGATAATGCATAGTCGGCCATCTGTTTTAATGTTCTCAGCCCAAAGTTTTGAATTATTTTTTTCCATACTGCAGTTTTTTAATCTGGGATATCGGTTGCATTTCATTATAAAAATGTTCTGTCGAAATTCAAATGCTAAATGTTGAAAACAAAAGCAACAACCCCCCCCCCCCCCTCAACCACCAAATTTGGGTACGCTTGTGAAATAAATGTAACGGATTTGGGTTATAGAGAAAACTCTCCTTGTGTCTTTAAGAAACTGAACAAGGGTCCAAAAACATTAACTTCGATTCTCTCAAAACAGCATTTTTCGGGATAGCCCCCTTGTGCTTAAAAGTGAATACATGTAATTAACTCAACAAGGAAGGTCAAACCCTATCACATTCTACAGATTTGATAAAGTCACGTGTCATACATAGGTTTTTACCGGCGTCTGTGGTGTGGTATAGAGGTTACGCTCTTCCAAAGATCATACATAACAAGATAGTTCACTCGGCCAAAAACGTGTCCGCGGAAGTCCGTGCATTGGTTCAGATGGTGCTGCAGTCTGTGTTTTGAAGCTCTCTTTATTATTTTTCTTGAAGAAGAATAGGAATACCACAATTTGCTAGTTTCGCTTTTATTGTTTTTCACACAAGTAGGGTAACTCTGTTCGCAAAGTCCGCCCTTTTTCAAAGAGGGGGGGGGGGGGGGGGGGGGGGCACCAGATTTTGAGGACACTTTTTTAAAATTGGCTCAAAGAGAGGAGTGAACGATCTTGTTATAAACGGTCTTTGGCTCTTCGCTGCCACAAGCAGTTTACCAGATATCGATATCCGTGTTGGGATCATTTCAGTCGAGAACGTGGGTCTTTCTTCTAAGATGTTGTATCCCTCTCAGATCCGGGTTGGCCTTGAAAAGCCTGAAAAGCTGAGTCGAAAATGGGCTCGTGAATTATCTACTTTGTGTCAACCGGCCTATAAAATACTTACGTGTTCATACAGGTAATAATATTTTGAGCTCAACAAATAAAATAAAAACAGCAACAAAACAAAACAAAAAAAAGAGACAAGAAATGAAAAAGAAACCTTCATTTTATCTGTTTTGCTTCATCATGCACGTAATCATAGTTCATATTATAATGATGATTATGGCAGTTCATGTAAATGGTTGATACGGCTGAGGATCGTATAAAACCAAACTTTTCCAAACACAGAAATTCTCCGCCGGTAACCGGATATGCAATTTAGTAAAAGAGATCTAGGTTGTTTTTTGTGGGGTGGAGGGAAAGAGAGAAGAGGGGTGGAGGGGGATAGAGGGGTGGGGGTGGAGTAGATAGAAGGGTGAGGTGGGGGAGAGCAGGGGGGGAGGGGGAGGAGTGTGGGAGAGGTGGCAAGTCGCTTGTCAGTGAACCCCCCCCCCTCCCCTCCCCCCCAAGAGTACGGTCATTGTGACCCTCCAAACCTCCTCCCTTCAGGCACACCCTCGAACGCATGTCTAGCGGCTGATTTTGTGCTATCTATACTTCAAATATTCCAATTGACAGAGCTTAATGGCAGAGGACCGATACTTTACTTTGGTACAAAAAACAAGCTCTTTTGTTTTTAAATATTCTTAACCCTATCTGTACGTCGTGTTTTACTATCGTATCCATACGACGTGAGGAACTCTGTGCCACCATTTTCCAAAGAGGAAATTTACTCGTTAATCCGATTCGTACGCTCGTACGCTTTGCATAGCAGTCTGTCAAAATGATTTTTTGAGAAATACTTAAAGTTTCAAAGAGATCTTCGTACTAGAAGTATTCTAAACTGTGAAGAATACAACCCTGGGGGTACAAAATGACCCCAGGGTGTACGGATAGGGTTAAACGTGCTTTATTCATTTCAGATTTCTTCTTCAAACAAAGAAAATAGAATCTAGTTGCTTTTCATTAATTCTAAATCTACATTATTTCATTCCTTATCGAGTGCAGTATAACGAATACATCGTACACTCTAGGGGGCATCTAACTTACCAATTAATGGTTTCGTCTTTGGAAGGATTTTAGAAATTCTTAGATGAAAAATTAGTTTTAAAAATGTAATCAAATCGAAGAAACTAACATTATTTCGACTTTTGAGCAATTTGTCTATTTGTTGTTGTTGATTTGTCTGTTGTTCCTGTTTTCAGAGGTAAAATTTGTGAGAAAATAGCTGCCAAAGGTTAGTTATTTCCTTGGCTTAAGAGTCCGTGGAAACTGAAAATTTACATTTTTTGTGCCTTTAATCAACGTTTTTCAGAAAAATGTCCACAGAAATTAGTTCTTTAATAGGCATGAAAGATGTTGAGCCAAAAAACGAAAATTTGATAAAAATTCATAAAGCTGCGGAAAAAGCAAGTTTCTTCACTTTGATTATTTTGACGAGAGCCTGATTCCACCACGCTGCCTCACATATATTTGCGATTGCATAAACTGTGGGCGGGGGTCGGATGTTGTAACAAACTTAAAAGAAAGAAGAAGGGGAGATAAGGACGATAGTTGTTTGATAGGAGAGATGGAGCAAACCACACCAGAGCACCTGCCAACCACCCATTGCATTGTTAGTAGACACATTCCAGGACCTTGTTAGTTTTGTCTCGATCACCAAGCTCTCATATCCCCGGGAATATTGCCACATCTTTTCACAACATACATAATAATATATTATTACATATTATCTGTATCAAGTTTCGTACGACGAGCTCGTATATAAACGGTTTCCCCCCGAAAAATGGTGGCGGTACAGGAAAACTCATTCCGCGGAATTTCCAGGTCCTTTATACGATCTCAAGTCTCAAGTGCACACGTTCTGAGCTTTTTTGTAACTTACAATTTGTATTTTTTCTGTTGTTTTTAAAGTGTTTGGTAAAATTTTTATGAGATTGCTCATTCAAAAAACGCCTCAGAATGTTATTGTTGATTTTCTGTTTTATGCTGCATAAGCAACACTCATGGAAAATCTCAAGCATACTGGCGGCAAACTGTTCAATGAATTTTCCTCAGAAGGCGACAATTATTTATTTAGGAGAGACCAAAAAAATCTGTTTAATTCTTTTTACAATTTAAACCTCCTTTATGTAATCCCTCCCTCCCTTTTCAAAGCCTTTTTAACATTTGAATTTTGACATAATATTTCTTGAGCGCTTGCAACCGATATCACCGATTGAGAAACTGCAGTGCAACTGATGGATTTAACTTTAACCATTAAAAAAAAATATATACAACTAAATTTGGTTGTCATAATATTTAATTATAATACTTTTATAATTATTTGAAGTACGTTGAGGCAAGCAGGTGTTTAGAGGGCAGCACTGGTAGGTTTACTTCTCTACTTTCCCTCTATTGTTTCTGTCGTACTTTTCCTAGCGCTAAAAGATCATTATTGTGTCCAAATGCTTCTCTTTACTCAAACAAAGCGAAGAAACTAAAAAAAAAACCCCAAAGAAAATAAACAAAACAAAGAAACAAAACCAAAAATAAACAATACAAACAAAGAAACAAACAAACAAAATAAATGAAATAAACTAAACAAAGCAGAACAACAACAAAACAACAACAACAAAAAAGCATGAACTCAAAGCGTGCAGTAGGCAAAGTAGAAAAGTAATCTTAATTATATGTATATTAGGAAGGTGTTTTTTAAAATCATTTTAGTTTTTCTTTTATTAATTCATTAATTCATTTATTCATTAATCATTGTTTCATTCATTCTTTTATTTATTTATTTATTTATTTATTTATTTATTTATTTATTTATTTATTTATTTATCTATTTAATTATTTATTTATCTATTTAATAATTTTTTTCATCATTTATTTATTTATTTTGAAGGAGGTATTGTTTTGTTTCACATTTTGATTTTCATCTTTAAGGGGAAGGGATTTTATCATAATAACTTGTCCGTCAATGTCTGACGACGAGCAACTCAGACGCAGAGGAGAATATTATGTCCAAAGCGAAATAGCAGAATATTATGTCCAAAGCGAAATAGGAGAATATTATGTCCAAAGCGAAATAGCAGAATATTATGTCCAAAGCGAAATAGGAGAATATTATGTCCAAAGCGAAATAGCAGAATATTATGTCCAAAGCGAAATAGCAGAATTAGCAGAATTGGTCGCTTTTAAGGACTAGCTGGCTAACCCAGATATCGGGGCTTTCTAGAAATGTTCACCGAAACCAAAAGTAGGCATTGCCCTACCTTTAGGAGAAGTTTGTTTCAATGGTGTGTATATTTGTTTGGTTATAGAAAAAAACTATCAATGTCTTTTAAAGAAATTGAACAAGGGGCAAAAACTTTACCTTCGATTTTCTCAAAAGTGCATTTTTCGGGATAGCCCCCTTGCGCTTAAAAACGACCCATTAAAGGTTAGGATGACTTATTGTGGCTTCTGTTGTGGCCAATGAGATCCAATTTTGGCATAGAATACTGTCCCATTTTGAACATTCAATTATAATTAAGCTCCAATTTCTCTTATGGATATGCTGCAGCTTGCGGGCTTCTCTTTTTGGTTGAAGAATGTCTTATATAAAGCCTCGTTAGATTTTCTGCTCACTGTGCTTGCTGCTTTCTCCACCTGGGTCTGTCAGGAGCTAGGCTCTCCCATGTTGAAGTATGATAAATTGTTTCATCACGCGGTGGAATCAGGTGCTCGTCAATTTTTTTTTGTAATATAAAGTTTGTTGTATAATCTTAAAGCCTATTTATTTCCTGAGCTGTTGATGAAAAAAATCCCCCCTCTATCTTGATTAGAAGTTGAGATATTTGCGATTGAAGGAGGTGGAGGTCGTCTGGTGTCAGACGTAAAATTAGTGAGAAAATGGCCGCCAAAACTTGGTGACTTCCTTAGCTTTAGAGTCCTTACAACTGAAAATTTACATTTTTTGGGGTACCCTTTTTTAGTAATGTTTTTCAGTAAAGTCGACACAGAAATGTTTATAAATTGACCTAAAAGGTGTTAAGCTAAAGAAAAAAAAAAAGAAAGAAAAGAAACATTCGATAACATTTCTCAAACCCACAGGAAAAGGTCTGTTTCTTGTATTTCATTATTTTGACGAGCGTCCGATTTAACCAAGATGAGTCACATAATAAAAATAATAATAATAATAATAATAATAATAATAACAATAATAATAATAATAATAATAATAATAATAATAATAAAAAATAGCATTTGTATAGCGCTTGTCCCCTCTCGAAAGCAAGCTCTATGCGCTTTACACTATATTATTACCCCAGCAGACCATAATATAACACCCAGAAACCATTTCAGCTTCCCGGGAAGCATACAGTGCAAGCAGCTGATTAAGCGCTCAAACACTAACAAACTGACAAGATCTTTCTCTGTCTATGGTCGGGTACCCCTTTCCCACCTCGGTGAAGTGGGGGAAATTCATGTAAAGTGTCTTTCCCAAGGACACAACGTCGGGCCCGCGACTCAAACCCCTGAACCCGCAACCTCACGAATACGAGTCCGGTAGCCTAACCACTTGTCCAACAACACGACTAGAATGTATATTGGAGTCCTTCAGAGATATTTGTGAGGCAGCGCGGTGGAATCAGGCTCTCCTCAAATTTTGGGCATGTAGAGTTATTGGTATCATCTTAAAGCTTGTTCACTTGTCTTTATTTTTGGTTGAAAAAATATCCATTTATCTTGAATACAAGTCGAGATATTTGTGAATGAAGGTGGAGGGGGTCACCTGTTTTTAGAGGTAAAATTAGTGAGAAAATGGCCGCCAAGATTAGTTATTTCCTCAGCTTAAGAGTCCGTAGTAACTGAAAATTTACATTTTTGTGTGCTTTTAATCAACGTTTTAAAAAAAATCCACAAAGAAATGAGTTCTTTAATGGGCATAAAAGGTGTTGAGCCAAAAAACAAACATTTGATAAAAATTAACAAACCTGTGAAAAAAATGCAAGTTTCTTCACTTTGATTATTTTGACGAGAGCCTGATTCCACCACGCTGCCTCACATTTGTGAGGGGTGCTGACAAAAGGAGTTACTTCTTTAGGATTTTAGCGGTGTGGAAATTGATACATCAACTTTATAGGTGGAGTTTGTTCAATTTGTCAGTATGGATTAATAAAAGACACGGTAGACTTGAACAAATTGGCATCAACTGAAATCTATAAATCCAACCGCAGTGTTGATTTTCGGCCGATATCTCCATTCGTGGATCACGAAAAGTAACTTATCATTTTGTCAGCACCCCTCACATTTTCAGGGTGCCTCTGAGGCCCTATCTTGGTGCGCCAACTTTACGTTTCCCTAAGGGCAGTTCTGAATAGAACACAGCCTTTGGGATTCAGAAATCAGGCATTCTAACAATGATAAATATGAGATTATAGTGTAAAGAGATCTCTGAGGCGGTGCGTCGGATTCCGTAGAAAATTTACCCCGTTGTGGGCACTAGGCCAAGCTGCATCCGGTTAGATTTGCTGTTGTTGTTGTTGTTGTTGTTGTTGTTGTTGTTGTTGTTGTTGTTGTTGTTTTTTGTGTGTTTTTTTCATATTATTATTTTGCTATTGCCATAGACTGGGCGATTCAGCAGGAGACATGAACATTTTAGCAAGTCATATTTTTTTTTCAAAAATTGTATTTCACAAGTACAGATAACCAGAACAAAACACCATAAAACACACAGGTGTTAAACTCACGGTCTGGGAGGTTGGCGGGTGTTCTGGTGTGGTTTGCTCCTCTTTTCTTATCGTTCCTATCAACTATCTATCAAATCCTTATCTCCCCTCCTTCTTTTTGTGTTTGTTACTCTCTTGCAACACCCCCTAATCTTTTCCACTCATACGACCTTACTGTGTTGCAAGTGCCGTAAAACTCTTTCGAAACTAAACTCATAGGTGGTAGGCGGGTGCTTTGGTGTGGTGTGCTCCTTCCTTCCTATCAAACATCTATCGCCTATCTCTCCCCTCCTTCTTTTTTGTGTTTGTTACTCTCTTGTAACACCACGTAATCTGTAGCACTTATACGACCTTACTGTGTTGCAAGTGCCGTAAAACTCTTTCTAAAACTAACTAGACTAAACCTAACCCCACGGGGTGCACCTGGTCCAGCAAACAATCAACCCCAGCCCCTGATAGAATCCTGAGTTGTCTTTCCTGAGAATCTCCCAAGCACAGAGCCTAGCTTACGTCTAACACAAACGACGTGTATTTCCAAGAACAGTTACCAAACATCCTGCTCTGACAAACTGTTATAGTCAGCAACATTTTGTAAGCCTTCTTTCCTCATTATAGTAACGTTTGCTCATTCTAATTCACATCATTGTTTAGAAAATAAAGGTTTAATTATCAACCTTTCAATAGAGGTTTCTCCAATTTGGCGGCGACTTGAAGTGTAATTTGACTTTGCCCCCCCCCC
>NW_004797532.1:785326-787101 GCF_000002075.1 Aplysia californica
CACACACACATACACACACACGCGCGCGCACATATACACACACATAAATCTACACACACACACACAAACACACACACACACACACACACACACACACACACACACATACAGACACAAACGAACACACACGTGCACATGCGAACGCTCTTTTCTCTGTCCAGTTTGAAAAGTGTATTTCTCTTACCGTATTGGGAACGCGAACTTCGTCCATTATCCACAGACCATGTCAGAAAATAATCCGGGGTTGTATTCTTCCCATTTGAGAATACTTCTAATACTAAGATCTCTTTGAAACTTTCAGTATTTCTCAAAGAAAATCATTTTGACAGACTGCTATGCAAAGCGGACGGATCGGATTGACGAATTAATTTCCTGTTTGGAAAGTGGTGGCACAGAGTTCCCCATGTCGTATGGGTACGATAGTAAAACACGACGTACGGAAAGGGTTAAAGCTAAGTCTCCGTGGTTGTCCGTTGCGCGCTATGTGGGGCTAAAAACATGCGGAAATATTATAAATGTACACAGTAATACATAATATCATACAGAAGATGTCCGCTTCGCTGCCTTCTTGCACGGTCGTTCCGTTCCGTTGGTTTCCCCGACCTCTGTAGTCGCGTGCCATTTGACATAATAAGCAGATTCAATTCTGTGGCCTTGTGGATTGACTCGTAACCCCAAAAGGTGAGGCGTACTGCCAAAAGGAATTACTGCTTTAGGATTGTAGCCTTATGGAAATTGATACACAAACTTTATAGATGATTTTTGTACAATTTGTAGGTACGGAATAATAAAAGACACGGCGGTAGACTTGAACAAAATGGCATCGACTGAAAATCTATAAATCTGACCCCAATGTTGATTTTCGACCGATATCTCCATTCTTGGATCGCGAGAAGTAGCTCTTTTTGTCAGCACCCCTCACAAATGTCATGGGCTCGAGCCTCGTCAGTAGCGCGATATTGTGTTTTTAGGAAAGGGACTTTATATGAGTTTTCCCCGCTTCATTCAAGTGGAAATGAGTACCTGGCTACAGACGGTAAAGTAGATCTATCTCGAAAGTTCTTTGGGTTTTTTTGGTAGGTTTTTTACGGCGCTGGCAACTGCATAAGGTCATATGAGCGCGTTGTTTAATGACTCACTGAGCACATGCATTCAGGTCATCCAGCAAGGCTTGTTTTAGGGCACCTTTTTGGGTTTGTTGGGTTGTTTTCTAACCTTGCCCAATTTTATTCTCTGGCGCTTTTGTGTTTAGCAATAACAACAAAATGTGCAGCATTTTGTAGTTTGAAATGTTAGGGCACGTTAAAAAAATAAGCCTTACCTCAAATATTCGTGCAAAATTGTCATTTTCTGTTTCTTTCTTCTGAAAGTTCAAGAAACAGGCCACGATATTAATTACTCAGAGAAATACGTAAGTTTGTGTTTCTGACGTGAGTGTGGTGACTCGTGACGTGAGGCTGCCATAACACTGCGTTAACTCTTTCCTTCCAGACGTAGTTGTTTTTGTTTTTTTAAAGGTCTAGACGTAATTAACTTGTGGCTCGATTTGGCTACACAGGTGGAGTACAAAATAACTTTTTATAAGCATAACCATCACTTAAAACATATGATATAACATATCAAATTGAAAGAAATTGAATGAGGAATGCATTTTAACATGAAGCAAGGATTAATTTTGAGCATAAATGCATTACAAGGGTTAGAAATGGCGACGGTGAATAGACAGACAGACAGACAGACAGACAGACAGACAGACAGACAGACAGACAGACAGA
>NW_004797532.1:787821-792039 GCF_000002075.1 Aplysia californica
AAAAAATAAAAATAAATAAATAAATAAATGAAGTCGGGTTCTGTAGATATGGTTGTGATCCAAGACAGTATCACAAGGTTGCCCTGACAATCTCAGTTTCTGTAGCACTGAGATCAGGTTTTGTCTTTTTGGCGCAGCAATGCTGTTCTACATCATTTCTTGTTTCTGTGTTTGCTTGTGTTATTTGATCCCAGCTTCTCGCTACGCTCTACTTTAACAAAGGCTACATTTTGTCGCTTTTAAGCACAAGGGGGCTATCCCGAAAAAATGCTGTTTTGAGAAAATCGAAGGTAAAGTTGTTGGACCCTTGTTCAGTTACTTTAAAAGACGAGGAGAGTTTTCTTTATGACCAAATAAATTATATACATATCAATGAAACCAAACTTTCCCCTACAGGTAGGGCATTGCCCACTTTTGGAGTAGGTCAAGATTCCAGGAATGCCCCGAAATCTGGATTATCCCGCTTGTCCTTAAAAGCGACCATCTGTTGTTCGCTGGCCGAGCCTCTGGAGATTTTGTTGTTATTGTTGTTGCTGATGTTGTTGCTGATGATGATGATGATGATATCGTCGTCTTCGTCGTTGTAGCTTTCTTTCTTTGTTGGTTTCCTTTTCGTTTTGTTTAGTTCTGTTTGTTTTGGTTTGGTTTTCTTGTCTTTTGGCGTCTCTCCTTAGTTAAACCAACGCATCACGTTACAGCTTTGTGTGGGTTCTGTTGTTGATTTTTTGGGTGGATCAAATTAATATTTTGCAGTCACACAGCCAGCGGTACAAAATACCACACCTGGTCACACAGCCAGCGGTACAAAATATCCCACTTGGTCACCCAGCCAGCTGTACAGAATATCCCATCTGATCACACAGCCAGCTGTACAGAATATCCCATCTGATCACACAGCCAGCGGTACAAAATATCCCATCTGGTCACACAGCCAGCGGTACAAAATATCCCATCTGGTCACCCAGCCAGGAGAGCGACTGCAACTAACTTCTCGGGTCTGACGCAGAACTGGTATATTATGTGTCTGGAGCAGATAATTTTCAACGGCGCATTTTGTGCCAAGTGACCGAAAAGTCTCAAAGCCCCAAGGATTATCGATTCTTCACTTTTTGAAAGCTTTTATTTTGCCCATGCGGCAATAATTCGGTGGTTGATCCGGCTTTAAGAGTCAATGAGAAAATAACCCGCGTCAGTTATTTAACCCTATCCGTACGCCCTGGGGTCATTTCATACCCCCGGGGTTGTATTTTTCACATTTTAGAATACTTCTGGTACCCAGATCTCTTTGAAACTTTCAGTGTTTCTCAAAAAATCATTTTGACAGACTGCTATGCAAAGCGCACGGATCGGAATACGAGTAAATGTCCTCTTTGGAAAATGGTGGCACAGAGTTCCCCACGTCGTATGGATACGATAGTAAAACACGACGTACGGATAGGGTTAAGTCTCAACATTTAAAGGTGAGGCCTGGATTTACGAAGCCACTCGGGCGAAAGGGGTTCACTTTGAGTTGTTTTGACGTAGATCTACTTATCTTTGTCTTAGCTGACGTTTTATGGCACTGGCAACACAATTAAGTCATATTTGTGCCGAGACCTACTTAGAAAGGATTACTCCCACCCTCCATTGTTTCAGACGTATGTCAGCGCATGGCGATATTGATAATAATATCATGTTTTCACCCTACAGTCGTTGCTCAATGGGTATGGAGCGATGCAATTTTTGTATGACTTGATCTTGTTATGAACGCTGGAATCTATTTCAGAGGCGAGACCCTGCTCGTAAATAACGTAATAGTATTGCGAGTGGAGATAAACCTATAATATATAAAATGTTGCTTTATAATAATATTTAACGTCCATCTCCAGTAGGATCAGACCTAGTGGGCGGACAATCTGGCAAGCTTCCTGGACAATCCAGCTGCAGGAACGGTCGACTGAGGATTCGAACGAGGGCCACTCGCACAGTGCGCGTCCCTGAATCTGTTGATTCGTTGCTTACGGTAAGTAAAACACCTACTATACCAATCAAAAGCTTACAGTAAGTAAAACACCTACTAGACCAATCAAAAGCTTACAGTAAGTAAAACACCTACTATACCAATCAAAAGCTTACGGTAAGGCATTGCGGAAACCAGGCAATTGTTAAATTTTGCGACTTTATGATATAGATTTAACGCCCATGTTAATACTGTTAGGTTATTTAACCCTCTCCGTACACCCTGCGGTCATTTTGAACCCCTGGGGTTGTATTCTTCACATTTTAGAATACTTCTAGTACGAAGATCTCTTTGAAACTTTAAATTTCTCAAAAAACCATTTTGACAGACTGCTGTGCAAAGCGTGCGGATCGAATTAGCGAGTAAATTTCCTCTTTGTAAAGTGGTGGTACAGAGTTCACCACGTCGCATGGATACGATAGTAAAATACGACGTACGGATAGGGTTAAGGGGCAAAACCACAGAATTCAGCATCCATTTCCGATATGACCGAGCCAAATGGATGGAGAACCTTAATTGTTCCCCCATAAAAACCCAAGGTTAGACGCCCTGCTGGGGATTCGAACCAATCCCATTCGCTCGGTAATTATCGGCTAGATTTCGCAGAGTAAACGGCTTGCCCTAAGGCACTCCGAAAATGTTTCATTTTTTTCCACATTCATATCAAGGAAATGTGAAAAGAAACAGACCAAGAAAACTACACCAGAGAGAGAAAAGTACACTCATGAAAAAATGGCTGAACGAGGAGAAAAAAGGAAATATCAATGGCAGCCTCTGAAAATACTCGACTCATATCCAAGAACCGTTTGAGGCTCGAACCCAGATCTCTCACAATGAAGGCAACCCAGTTTCTTCCCGAGTTCACTCAGTGAACTCTCTCTCTCTCTCTCTCTCTCTCGCTCTCTCTCTCTCTCTCTCTCTCTCTCTCTCTCTCTCTCTCTCATGGCCTGGACAAAAGACATTTTCTTATCTTGAAAAGCATGTGATGGCAATAGGCAAGAGTTCAATTATTGGGATTGCCACTCAGTGAAGATATTACACTGCCAGGTTACTTCGTCCTACCCCTGGAATGTCATGTTCCACCCACATCCAGTTGGTCCTGGTGGACAGTGTTGGGGAAGCCCGCCTCCTAAATTTCAACTGGGTCGTCGACGTATCTTAAGTTTCCCTAGCACAATACGATAAAAACATAACAAATAATCAATCAGTGTTCTTGTTCTGTTTCTTTTATGAAAATGCAAATATAGATCATAATATTTCTAACGACATAAAAACAAGTTACAAAAGAACCATTTTCACGTGGTTAGCTATGTCCACAGATAAGAAAGTTTGGATAACTGCAAGTGACGTGTTCAATAGAGCTGTTGGGGCAAAGCAAACGAAAGGGGAGGGTCCCGGTTAATGGTCTCGGAATAATAAATACCAACAGCATCAGTTTCATTTCTCAGTCCCCCAGGCCTCTCTGAACCAGCCACCATGCCGGCCATCACTATGTCGAAGAAGCCTGACAAAGTAAAGAACTGGATCACCGGCACGGAGTACGACGAGACTCTGCAGTCTTCGGCCCTGGTGAGTGAGTTCATTAACGGCCAGTCGTCGGCGCTAGTGAGTTATATAACGGCCAGTCTACAACGCTGGTGAGTGAGTTAAGTAACGGCCAGTCTTCGGCCCTGGTGAGTGAGTTCAGTAACTGCCAATCTGTGGCACTGGTGAGTTAAGTATTATCCAGTCTTCAGCAGTGGAGAGTTAAGTATTGTCCAGTCTTCATTAGTGGAGAGTTAAGTATTGTCCAGTCTTCAGCAGTGGTGAGTTAAGTATTGTCCAGTCTTCAGCAGTGGTGAGTTAAGTATTGTTCAGTCTTCAGCAGTGGTGAATTAAGTAACAGCCAGTCTTCAAGGCTGGTGAATGAGAAAGTTATGTAACGGCCAGTCTTCGGCCGTAGTTAGTTAAGTAACGACCAATCTGCGGCACTGGTGAGTTAAGTATTGTCCAGTCTTCAGCAGTGGTGAGTTAAGTAACGGCCAGTCTTTAAGGCTGGTGAGTGAGTTATTTAAGTAACAGCCAGTCTTCGGCGCTAGTGAATTAAGTAACAGCCAGTCTTCAAGGCTGGTGAATGAGAGAGTTATGTAACGGCCAGTCTTCAAGGCTGGTGAATGAGAGAGTTATGTAACGGCCAGTCTTCAAGGCTGGTGAATGAGAGAGTTATGTAACGGCCAGTC
>NW_004797532.1:795058-796416 GCF_000002075.1 Aplysia californica
CGCAATTTCCCACACACACACACACACACACACACACACACACACACACACACACACACACACACACACACACACACACACACTATTTTCACCCAATGATTAGCTGTGCATGCACATATTATTATTATGTACATATTTTTGGAAATTGGCTACGAGCGTGGGAGGTGGGTAGGGTAAAATAAGTATTTTAATAAAGCAATTCCAGCCCCATCCCCAGAGCTCCCAAACTTTAAAAAATACCCCCCCTTTCCCCCTCTCATAAAAAACAACAAAAATCCTGGAACCCTCCCCCCTTCCCCCCAAATCCTTGTTTTATTTCCTGCGTACAAGGTCTGAACTTCTGCATTTGTTGGAAACCTGGTTGCTTTATTCTACATGAAGTAGTGGGTGTCTTTGAGCTGCAGTGTACTTTAAGAATTTTCTGAAACGCTTTCTGATTATAATATATTAAAATCGACACGCTTTTCAAGTGCTCTAAGACCACAAAATCAACATTTTTCTGAATAGAGAAAAACAACTGTTTCATTCTTTTAACGTTTATGCTTCCATCATGTATATTTTCTAGCTTTATTTCAACGTTTAGAATCTAAATTTGGAAGAGAAAAAAATTCTGAGGCATATGCAACTGAAACTGCAGACAAAGAAACTGCACTTTTTAAAAATTGTTTGTGTTTTGGGTTTAGTATATCTGAACATCTTGTTTGATGATCATCATCATCATCCAGTGCCAGATCTTCGACAGACATCGGCGATCATGGTTCTCCATTCATTTTTTTGTTCGGATGCTCTTAAAAAAGCAACCTTTCCCTGATATTTCCCTGTTGCCCATATGTTTATGTTCTCTAAGTAAGTTGCTCTTAGCCTACCCCTGCCTCGTTTGCCTTCAATTTTGCCAATGAGAGCTAGATGTTCAAGGCCTTTCTATCCAGGTGTCCTAAAACTGCATTTGTCGTTTGTTTGATGATATCATATTCTAAAAAAGAAATCTAAATTTTAACAAATAGGGAAACAATTATTTGATGTAGCCCCGACAAAGTGACACTCGCTGTAACATTTGTGACGTCACTCTGCCCCCAGGCCAAATAAAAGTGCCCACCAAAAGAGGTGGAGCGAGATCTCGAGCGCTATTGAGGCCAAGGGAACTTATGACCTGACCACTGAAGAACTGACATTTGGCGCCAAACTTGCCTGGAGGAACGCGTCAAGGTGTATAGGGCGTATACAGTGGTCAAAGCTACAGGTTAGTCGATTTTTCTGTCACTGTCAAAGAGGTTATATAATACTAATAATAATAAAGATAATGATGATAACAATAACAATGATAAGTTATAATAATAATAATAATAATAATAATAATA